>NW_028270179.1:41865374-42084234 GCF_037043375.1 Chiloscyllium plagiosum
GAGAGACAGAGACAGGAAAGGATAGAGGGAGAGAGAGAGACAGGAAAGGATAGAGGGAGAGGGAGAGAGACAGGAAAGGATAGAGGGAGAGAGAGAGACAGGAAAGGATAGAGGGAGAGAGAGAGGGAGACAGGAAAGGATAGAGGGAGAGAGAGAGACAGGAAAGGATAGAGGGAGAGAGAGAGAGAGAGACAGGAAAGGATAGAGGGAGAGAGAGAGAGAGAGAGAGACAGGAAAGGATAGAGGGAGAGAGACAGGAAAGGAGAGAGGGAGAGAGACAGGAAAGGAGAGAGGGAGAGAGAGACAGGAAAGGATAGAGGGAGAGAGAGAGAGACAGGAAAGGAGAGAGAGAGAGAGACAGGAAAGGATAGAGGGAGAGAGAGAGAGACAGGAAAGGATAGAGAGAGAGAGACAGGAAAGGATAGAGGGAGAGAGAGACAGGAAAGGATAGAGGGAGAGAGAGAGAGAGAGAGACAGGAAAGGATAGAGGGAGAGAGAGAGACAGGAAAGGATAGAGGGAGAGAGAGAGAGAGACAGGAAAGGATAGAGGGAGAGAGAGAGAGAGAGAGACAGGAAAGGATAGAGGGAGAGAGAGAGACAGGAAAGGATAGAGGGAGAGGGAGAGAGACAGGAAAGGATAGAGGGAGAGAGAGAGACAGGAAAGGATAGAGGGAGAGAGAGAGGGAGACAGGAAAGGATAGAGGGAGAGAGAGAGACAGGAAAGGATAGAGGGAGAGAGAGAGAGAGAGACAGGAAAGGATAGAGGGAGAGAGAGTGAGAGAGAGAGACAGGAAAGGAGAGAGGGAGAGAGACAGGAAAGGAGAGAGGGAGAGAGACAGGAAAGGAGAGAGGGAGAGAGAGACAGGAAAGGATAGAGGGAGAGAGAGAGAGACAGGAAAGGAGAGAGAGAGAGAGACAGGAAAGGATAGAGGGAGAGAGAGAGACAGGAAAGGATAGAGGGAGAGAGAGAGACAGGAAAGGATAGAGGTAGAGAGAGAGAGAGACAGGAAAGGATAGAGGGAGAGAGAGAGAGAGACAGGAAAGGATAGAGGGAGAGAGACAGGAAAGGAGAGAGGGAGAGAGACAGGAAAGGAGAGAGGGAGAGAGAGACAGGAAAGGATAGAGGGAGAGAGAGAGAGACAGGAAAGGATAGAGGGAGAGAGAGAGAGACAGGAAAGGAGAGAGAGAGAGAGAGACAGGAAAGGAGAGAGGGAGAGAGAGAGACAGGAAAGGATAGAGAGAGAGAGAGAGAGACAGGAAAGGATAGAGAGAGAGAGACAGGAAAGGATAGAGAGAGAGAGAGAGAGACAGGAAAGGATAGAGAGAGAGAGATAGGAAAGGATAGAGGGAGAGGGAGAGAGAGAGAGACAGGAAAGGATAGAGGGAGAGAGAGAGACAGGAAAGGATAGAGGGAGAGGGAGAGAGAGAGAGAGACAGGAAAGGATAGAGGGAGAGAGAGAGAGACAGGAAAGGATAGAGGGAGAGGGAGAGAGAGAGAGACAGGAAAGGATAGAGGGAGAGAGAGAGACAGGAAAGGATAGAGGGAGAGGGAGAGACAGGAAAGGATAGAGGGAAAGGGAGAGAGAGAGAGACAGGAAAGGATAGAGGGAGAGAGAGAGACAGGAAAGGATAGAGGGAGAGGGAGAGAGACAGGAAAGGATAGAGGGAGAGAGAGACAGGAAAGGGTAGAGGGAGAGAGAGAGACAGGAAAGGATAGAGGGAGAGAGAGAGACAGGAAAGGATAGAGGGAGAGGGATAGAGACAGGAAAGGATAGAGGGAGAGAGAGACAGGAAAGGATAGAGGGAGAGGGAGAGAGAGACAGGAAAGGATAGAGGGAGAGAGAGAGAGACAGGAAAGGATAGAGGGAGAGAGAGAGAGACAGGAAAGGATAGAGGGAGAGAGAGAGAGAGACAGGAAAAGATAGAGGGAGAGAGAGAGAGAGACAGGAAAGGATAGAGGGAGAGGGAGAGAGACAGGAAAGGATAGAGGGAGAGAGAGAGAGACAGGAAAGGATAGAGGGAGAGAGAGAGAGACAGGAAAGGAGAGAGGGAGAGACAGGAAAGGAGAGAGGGAGAGACAGGAAAGGATAGAGGGAGAGAGACAGGAAAGGATAGAGGGAGAGGGAGAGACAGGAAAGGATAGAGGGAGAGAGAGAGAGAGAGAGACAGGAAAGGATAGAGGGAGAGAGGGAGAGACAGGAAAGGATAGAGGGAGAGAGAGAGAGACAGGAAAGGATAGAGGGAGAGGGAGAGAGACAGGAAAGGATAGAGGGAGGGAGAGAGAGAGAGACAGGAAAGGATAGAGGGAGAGGGAGAGACAGGAAAGGATAGAGGGAGAGAGACAGGAAAGGATAGAGGGAGAGGGAGAGAGAGACAGGAAAGGATAGAGGGAGAGGGAGAGAGAGACAGGAAAGGATAGAGGGAGAGGGAGAGAGACAGGAAAGGATAGAGGGAGAGAGGGAGAGAGACAGGAAAGGATAGAGGGAGAGAGAGAGAGAGACAGGAAAGGATAGAGGGAGAGAGAGAGAGAGACAGGAAAGGATAGAGGGAGAGGGAGAGAGACAGGAAAGGATAGAGGGAGAGAGAGAGAGACAGGAAAGGATAGAGGGAGAGAGAGAGAGACAGGAAAGGATAGAGGGAGAGGGGGAGAGAGACAGGAAAGGATAGAGGGAGAGGGAGAGAGACAGGAAAGGATAGAGGGAGAGAGAGAGAGACATGAAAGGATAGAGGGAGAGGGAGAGAGAGAGACAGGAAAGGATAGAGGGAGAGGGAGAGAGAGAGACAGGAAAGGATAGAGGGAGAGAGAGAGAGACAGGAAAGGATAGAGGGAGAGAGAGAGAGACAGGAAAGGATAGAGGGAGAGAGAGAGAGACAGGAAAGGATAGAGGGAGAGAGAGACAGGAAAGGATAGAGGGAGAGAGAGAGAGAGACAGGAAAGGATAGAGGGAGAGAGAGAGAGACAGGAAAGGATAGAGAGAGAGAGAGAGAGACAGGAAATGATAGAGGGAGAGGGAGAGAGACAGGAAAGGATAGAGGGAGAGAGAGACAGGAAAGGATAGAGGGAGAGGGAGAGAGACAGGAAAGGATAGAGGGAGAGAGAGAGAGACAGGAAAGGATAGAGGGAGAGGGAGAGAGAGACAGGAAAGGATAGAGGGAGAGAGAGAGAGACAGGAAAGGATAGAGGGAGAGAGAGACAGGAAAGGATAGAGGGAGAGGGAGAGAGACAGGAAAGGATAGAGGGAGAGAGAGAGAGACAGGAAAGGATAGAGGGGGAGGGAGAGAGACAGGAAAGGATAGAGGGAGAGAGAGACAGGAAAGGATAGAGGGAGAGAGAGAGAGACAGGAAAGGAGAGAGAGAGAGAGACAGGAAAGGATAGAGGGAGAGAGGGAGAGAGAGAGAGACAGGAAAGGATAGAGGGAGAGAGAGAGACAGGAAAGGATAGAGGGAGAGAGAGACAGGAAAGGATAGAGGGAGAGAGAGAGAGAGAGAGACAGGAAAGGATAGAGGGAGAGAGAGAGACAGGAAAGGATAGAGGGAGAGAGAGAGAGAGACAGGAAAGGATAGAGGGAGAGAGAGAGAGAGAGAGACAGGAAAGGATAGAGGGAGAGAGAGAGACAGGAAAGGATAGAGGGAGAGGGAGAGAGACAGGAAAGGATAGAGGGAGAGAGAGAGACAGGAAAGGATAGAGGGAGAGAGAGAGGGAGACAGGAAAGGATAGAGGGAGAGAGAGAGACAGGAAAGGATAGAGGGAGAGGGAGAGAGAGACAGGAAAGGATAGAGGGAGAGGGAGAGACAGGAAAGGATAGAGGGAGAGGGAGAGACAGGAAAGGATAGAGGGAGAGGGAGAGACAGGAAAGGATAGAGGGAGAGGGAGAGAGAGACAGGAAAGGATAGAGGAGAGGGAGAGACAGGAAAGGATAGAGGAGAGGGAGAGACAGGAAAGGATAGAGGGAGAGAGAGAGAGAGACAGGAAAGGATAGAGAGAGAGAGAGAGAGAGACAGGAAAGGATAGAGGGAGAGGGAGAGAGAGACAGGAAAGGATAGAGGAGAGGGAGAGACAGGAAAGGATAGAGGAGAGGGAGAGACAGGAAAGGATAGAGGGAGAGAGAGAGAGACAGGAAAGGATAGAGGGAGAGGGAGAGAGAGACAGGAAAGGATAGAGGAGAGGGAGAGACAGGAAAGGATAGAGGAGAGGGAGAGACAGGAAAGGATAGAGGGAGAGAGAGAGAGACAGGAAAGGATAGAGAGAGAGAGAGAGAGAGAGACAGGAAAGGATAGAGGGAGAGGGAGAGAGAGACAGGAAAGGATAGAGGAGAGGGAGAGAGAGACAGGAAAGGATAGAGGAGAGGGAGAGACAGGAAAGGATAGAGGGAGAGAGAGAGAGACAGGAAAGGATAGAGAGAGAGAGAGAGAGAGACAGGAAAGGATAGAGGGAGAGGGAGAGAGAGACAGGAAAGGATAGAGGGAGAGAGACAGGAAAGGATAGAGGGAGAGGGAGAGAGACAGGAAAGGATAGAGGGAGAGGGAGAGACAGGAAAGGATAGCGGGAGAGGGAGAGAGAGAGACAGGAAAGGAGAGAGGGAGAGATACAGGAAAGGACAGAGGGAGAGAGACAGGAAAGGATAGAGGGAGAGGGAGAGAGACAGTAAAGGATAGAGGGAGAGGGAGAGAGACAGGAAAGGATAGAGGGAGAGGGGGAGAGAGACAGGAAAGGATAGAGGGAGAGAGAGAGACAGGAAAGGATCGAGGGAGAGGGAGAGAGAGACAGGAAAGGATAGAGGGAGAGAGAGAGAGACAGGAAAGGATAGAGGGAGAGAGAGACAGGAAAGGAGAGAGGGAGAGGGGGAGAGAGACAGGAAAGGATAGAGGGAGATAGAGACAGGAAAGGATAGAGGGCGAGAGAGAGAGACAGGAAAGGATAGAGGGAGGGGGGAGAGACAGGTAAGGATAGAGGGAGAGAGAGAGAGAGACAGGAAAGGATAGAGGGAGAGGGAGAGAGACAGGAAAGGATAGAGGGAGATAGAGACAGGAAAGGATAGAGGGCGAGAGAGAGAGACAGGAAAGGATAGAGGGAGAGGGGGAGAGAGACAGGAAAGGATAGAGAGAGGGAGGAGAGACAGGAAAGGATAGAGGGAGAGATACAGGAAAGGATAGAGGGAGAGATACAGGAAAGGATAGAGGGAGAGAGAGAGACAGGAAAGGATAGAGGGAGAGGGAGAGACAGGAAAGGATAGAGGGAGATAGAGACAGGAAAGGATAGAGGGCGAGAGAGAGAGACAGGAAAGGATAGAGGGAGAGAGAGAGATACAGGAAAGGATAGAGGGAGGGAGAGATACAGGAAAGGATAGAGGGAGAGAGAGAGACAGGAAAGGATAGAGGGAGAGGGAGAGAGACAGGAAAGGATAGAGGGAGAGGGGGAGAGAGACAGGAAAGGATAGAGGGAGAGGGGGAGAGAGACAGGAAAGGATAGAGGGAGAGGGAGAGAGATACAGGAAAGGATAGAGGGAGAGGGAGAGAGAGACAGGAAAGGATAGAGAGAGAGAGGGAGAGAGAGACAGGAAAGGATAGAGGGAGAGAGAGAGACAGGAAAGGATGGAGGGAGGGGGGAGAGACAGGTAAGGATAGAGGGAGAGATACAGGAAAGGATAGAGGGAGATAGAGACAGGAAAGGATAGAGGGCGAGAGAGAGAGTCAGGAAAGGATAGAGGGAGAGAGAGAGACAGGAAAGGATAGAGGGAGAGAGAGAGAGACAGGAAAGGATAGAGGGAGAGACAGGAAAGGATAGAGGGAGGGAGAGACAGGAAAGGATAGAGGGAGAGAGAGACAGGAAAGGATAGAGGGGGAGAGAGAGACAGGAAAGGATGGAGGGAGAGAGAGAGAGAGAGACAGGAAAGGATAGAGGGAGAGGGAGAGAGACAGGAAAGGATAGAGGGAGAGGGAGAGAGACAGGAAAAGATAGAGGGAGAGAGAGACAGGAAAGGATAGATGGAGAGAGAGAGACAGGAAAGGATAGATGGGGAGAGAGAGAGACAGGAAAGGATAGAGGGAGAGAGAGAGAGACAGGAAAGGATAGAGGGAGAGAGAGATAGGAAAGGATAGAGGGAGAGGGAGAGAGAGACAGGAAAGGATAGAGGGAGAGGGAGAGACAGGAAAGGATAGAGGGAGGGGGGAGAGACAGGTAAGGATAGAGGGAGAGAGAGAGAGAGACAGGAAAGGATAGAGGGAGAGGGAGAGAGACAGGAAAGGATAGAGGGAGATAGAGACAGGAAAGGATAGAGGGCGAGAGAGAGAGACAGGAAAGGATAGAGGGAGAGGGGGAGAGAGACAGGAAAGGATAGAGGGAGGGAGGAGAGACAGGAAAGGATAGAGGGAGAGATACAGGAAAGGATAGAGGGAGAGATACAGGAAAGGATAGAGGGAGAGAGAGAGACAGGAAAGGATAGAGGGAGAGGGAGAGACAGGAAAGGATAGAGGGAGATAGAGACAGGAAAGGATAGAGGGCGAGAGAGAGAGACAGGAAAGGATAGAGGGAGAGAGAGAGATACAGGAAAGGATAGAGGGAGAGAGAGATACAGGAAAGGATAGAGGGAGAGAGAGAGACAGGAAAGGATAGAGGGAGAGGGAGAGAGACAGGAAAGGATAGAGGGAGAGGGGGAGAGAGACAGGAAAGGATAGAGGGAGAGGGGGAGAGAGACAGGAAAGGATAGAGGGAGAGGGAGAGAGATACAGGAAAGGATAGAGGGAGAGGGAGAGAGGGAGAGAGAGACAGGAAAGGATAGAGGGAGAGAGAGAGACAGGAAAGGATGGAGGGAGGGGGGAGAGACAGGTAAGGATAGAGGGAGAGATACAGGAAAGGATAGAGGGAGATAGAGACAGGAAAGGATAGAGGGCGAGAGAGAGAGTCAGGAAAGGATAGAGGGAGAGAGAGAGACAGGAAAGGATAGAGGGAGAGAGAGAGAGACAGGAAAGGATAGAGGGAGAGACAGGAAAGGATAGAGGGGGAGAGAGAGACAGGAAAGGATGGAGGGAGAGAGAGAGAGACAGGAAAGGATAGAGGGAGAGGGAGAGAGACAGGAAAAGATAGAGGGAGAGAGAGACAGGAAAGGATAGAGGGAGAGAGAGAGACAGGAAAGGATAGATGGGGAGAGAGAGAGACAGGAAAGGATAGAGGGAGAGAGAGAGAGACAGGAAAGGATAGAGGGAGAGAGAGATAGGAAAGTATAGAGGGAGAGGGAGAGAGAGACAGGAAAGGATAGAGGGAGAGGGAGAGACAGGAAAGGATAGAGGGAGAGGGAGAGAGAGACAGGAAAGGCTGGAGGGAGAGAGAGAGAGAGAGAGACAGGAAAGGATAGAGGGAGAGGGAGAGAGACAGGAAAGGATAGAGGGAGAGGGAGAGAGACAGGAAAAGATAGAGGGAGAGAGAGACAGGAAAGGATAGAGGGAGAGAGAGACAGGAAAGGATAGAGGGAGAGAGAGAGACAGGAAAGGATAGATGGGGAGAGAGAGAGACAGGAAAGGATAGAGGGAGAGAGAGAGAGACAGGAAAGGATAGAGGGAGAGAGAGAGTGAGAGGAAAGGATAGAGGGAGAGGGAGAGAGAGACAGGAAAGGATAGAGGGAGAGGGAGAGAGAGACAGGAAAGGATAGAGGGAGAGGGAGAGACAGGAAAGGATAGAGGGAGAGAGAGAGACAGGAAAGGATAGAGGGAGAGAGAGAGTGAGAGGAAAGGATAGAGGGAGAGGGAGATAGAAACTGGAAAGGATAGAGGGAGAGGGAGAGAGAGACAGGAAAGGGGAGAGGGAGAGAGAGACAGGAAAGGGGAGAGGGAGAGAGAGACAGGAATGGATAGAGGGAAAGGGAGAGACAGGAAAGAATAGAGGGAGAGAGAGAGACAGGAAAGGATAGAGGGAGAGGGAGAGACAGGAAAGGATAGAGAGAGACAGGAAAGGATAGAGGGAGAGGGGGAGAGAGACAGGAAAGGATAGAGGGAGAGAGAGAGACAGGAAAGGATAGAGAGAGAGAGACAGGAAAGGATAGAGGGAGAGGGAGAGAGACAGGAAAGGATAGAGGGAGAGGGAGAGAGACAGGAAAGGATAGAGGGAGAGGGAGAGACAGGAAAGGATAGAGGGAGAGAGAGAGAGACAGGAAAGGATAGAGGGAGAGAGAGAGAGAGACAAAAAGGATAGAGGGAGAGAGGGACAGGAAAGGATAGAGAGAGAGAGAGAGAGAGACAGGAAAGGATAGATGGAGAGAGAGAGAGACAGGAAAGGATAGAGGGAGAGGGAGAGACAGGAAAGGATAGAGGGAGACGGAGAGAGAGACAGGAAAGTATAGAGGGAGAGAGAGAGAGAGAGAGAGACAAAAAGGATAGAGGGAGAGAGGGACAGGAAAGGATAGAGAGAGAGAGAGAGAGAGACAGGAAAGGATAGATGGAGAGAGAGAGAGACAGGAAAGGATAGAGGGAGAGGGAGAGACAGGAAAGGATAGAGGGAGATGGAGAGAGAGACAGGAAAGTATAGAGGGAGAGAGAGAGAGAGAGAGAGACAGGAAAGGATAGAGGGAGAGAGACAGGAAAGGATAGAGGGAGAGAGAGAGAGAGACAGGAAAGGATAGAGGGAGAGAGAGAGACAGGAAAGGGTAGAGGGAGAGAGACAGGAAAGGATAGAGGGCGAGAGAGAGAGAGACAGAGAGAGAGGTAAATGGATAGAGGGATGGGTGACTGAGAGAGAGAGTGAGAGGGATACAGACAGAAAAGGAGAGACTGGGACGGACACAAAGTGGGAGGATAGAGAAAGGAAAAGATAGAGAGGGGGCTGATAGGCAGGGCAGCTCAGGCGGTGCTAATGGAGAATGTGCACATGGCGGACCCCCACTTCCCCCTCTTCCCATGGGCACTGAGCATGGGCTCCCTCAGCCAACAGTGACAGGAGCTGACGGGGGTGTACTCACCCCTGGGAGTAAACCCTGTGATCCTGGGTCAGGGTGACCTGCTCCCCACCCCGTCCCTTCCCCCCTGATGGTCAGGAATAAGGAGTAGCTCCCCACAGCAATGAGGGCCTGGACGGAGGGCAGTCAGCCATTTCAGTTCATCTCTGTCATGAGAACCCAGCAGCAGCAGCAGCACCACTCCCAATCTCCCCCCGCATCCCCCCCCCCGGCCCAGAGCTCCCTGATCACAGCTCTCTGTCTGTGTGAGAGAGAGAGAGAGGGAATGAGGAGGTTTGCCCACATCCCTCTGAAGGAGAAAGGATGAGCCATCAGTGGGAATCCACGTTGCCCCCCCCACCCTCCGGACATCCCTGAGGAACGGGACGTGGCTGTGCGAAGCGAGTTCTGGAAGATACCTGTGTGGTACCATCGGAGCGGAGCTCAGTCTGTCCGGCCCATCGGGTCTGCTTCCCCCCATTCGGTCGCGGCCAGTGGGTTTCTCGTCCCCAGCCTTCTCTCCGTAAAACCCCCCTTGATTCTTCCCCCCCTAACCCCCGACCATCAAAGAACGTGTCTATCTCCATCCTGAAAACGCTCAATGGCCCGACCTCCGCCGCCCCTCCGCAGCGAAGAATTCCACAGACTCACCACCCTCCGGCTGAAGAGGTTTCTCACCGTCTTCGTTATAGAAGGTCGTCCCTTCACTCTTAACATTGAAGGGCATACGCCAGGAGCGATAACGATGGCGAGCAGCGAGAAAGGTCGGAACGGACATCCTGACTGGTTAAAACATCGTTGTTTTATTTAGACTGACACGTGAGCTTGTAAAGTGCACCGCAGTTCTTCCAACGATTGATTGAGCAGATGGAGAAACCGGTAAAACTGGTGAATGGGACAAAAGTGGACAAACAGGAAGCTGGAAGGACACAGCATCCGGCCCCGCAGGGGCCAACCGCACCTCCCAGTTACCGCCCATTTCAATTCCCCTAACATCTCCCTTTCTGACATGACCATCCTCGGCCTCCTCCATTGCCAAAATGAACCACAGTGCAAATTGGAGGAACAACACCTCAGTCTTCCATCTGGACAGCCAACAGCCCAGAGGACTCATCAGTGAGTTCCCGATGAAGGACTTGTGCTCAAAACATCGACTCTCCTGCTCCTCAGATGCTGCCTGACTGGCTGTGCCTTTTCCAGCACCAACACAATTTCGACTCTGATCTCCAGCATCACTTTCTCAACGTTGAGTTCTCCAATTTCAAATAACGTCCCTTCCCATCCCCTGACTCCCTTCGCAGTCCGCCCCCATCTCTTCCACTCCTCCCTGCCACCAGCCGGATTCATTCTTCCTGTTGACCAACCAGGTCGTACCCTCGACCTGTCTTCACCAATCCCCAGGAGGAAGTGAGGTCTGCAGATGCTGGAGATCAGAGTTGAGATTGTGTTGCTGGGAAAGCACAGCTGGTCAGGCAGCATCCGAGGAGCAGGAGAAGCGACGTTTTGGGCATAAGCCCTTCACCAGGAATGAGGCCTGGAGGAAGAACGTCTCATATATCGCCTTGGGACCCAGCAACCACACGGGATAAATGTGGATTTCAACAGGTTCCTCATTTCCCCTCCCCCCACATTATCCCAGTCCCAAGCCTCCAACTCGACACTACCCTCCTGACCTGTCCATCACCCCCTCCCCCGATCTATCACCTTCTCTCTCACCTTCATTCACCTATCACTTTCTCAGCTGTCTTCCCCCTACCCCACCCTCCTCCCATTTATATCTCAGCCCCCGCCCACAAGCCTCATTCCTGACGAAGGGCTTTTCCTACTCCTCGGATGCTGCCTGACCTGTTGTGCTTCCCAGCACACACTCTTCACCTATCCCCCCCCCGCCCCATTATCTGCAGCTCCCCCCCACCCTCTGTCCTGAAGAAGGGTTACACCTGAAATATTGACTTCTGCACCTCCTGATGCTGCCTGGCTTGCTGTGTTCTTCCAGCCTCCTGCTTGTCTACTTTGGATTCCAACATCTGATGGGTTTTTTTATGTCTGGTGAATCGGAGTCATTTTGTTTACTTTGAAATGGTCTCCACGCTGACTAGTACGTTGACTTCCAAGTGTTCTTGTTGTGGGATTTACCCTCTGGGTGTTAATTTTGCAGTTTTATGAGCTCCTGGGTATGTTTTATAATGTTCTTGAGTGTAATTGTAATGTGTACCATTCTTTATGAGACTTGAGTTCTGTTTGTAATGTGAATACTGGATTGGGGGAAATGAAGGGGCTGAAAGGGTAAGTGAAGAGGCAACTGGGAAGAAGGACATAAATCTATGTGAGGCATTGGCGGGTGTAAAGGATTATGTTGGGTGTTGGATGGGGAAGAGCATGAGAAGTAATTAGAGGGTGTGAAGTAGGTGAGGATGAGAGTGGCCTGTCGGAAGAGTTAGGAGCCGCTAACAGCAATGACGAACTGTGTTGAAAGAGACTGTTCACTGAATACTCTGACGACCCAGATTAAGTTTAAAAAACATCACACAACACCAGGTTTATTTGGAAGTGCAAGCTCTTGGAATGCTGTTCCTTCATCAGGTAGCTAATGTGGCAGGATCATAGGACACAGAATTTACAGCAAAAGATCAGTGTCATATAACTGATGAGATATATTGAACAAACCTAGATTGCTGTTAAATCTTTAATCTTTTAGAATATGGATACAGGTTTTGATTCATTAGTGTGTAAATCCCAGAACTTCTTTCAATTGACATTCCCAAGATAACTTGGGGTTTTACTAAAAAAGGTGACCTCTCAGCTCAGACAATGCATTAAAGGTGTGAGGTTAGAGTCTGTCTGTCTTCCAACCTTGAGTCAAGACTGGTTCTATTTCCAAAGTAGGAATTTATAAAATGTCACATGGATTATTTTTACAAAATCTTGTTATCTCAGAAATGTTATTTGAAAGAAGTTCTGGGATTTACATATTAATGAATCAAAACTGGCATCCCCATTGTTGTGAAGATGTGGATATACTTTTAAGAAAGTTAAAAGCAGCAGAACTACCGGACCCGGCACCTGTGTATTCAAAAATGGTAACAATGAAACACTGGGTCTAACCACTTGATTAATTCATTGCTTGGAGACAAAAACAAATTTGAATTCGGCTGATTAGTTTAAACTACACTTGAAACATATCAAGATTGAACTGAGTACATTGTGTCATTGGCTTTTAAGATTGTCAATGTGATGTTCTGGAGTATAAGACTGGGGGGGGGGATTGAACAGTTGAGAGGAGATCTGCCACATCTCAGCATGTAAGAGACTGTTTGGAAGAAATCTCTCTCTTAAAAGTCCCTTTTCAATCAGTAACTTGTAATGCAGAAATTCCTAACAAGGAGAAAAGAAAATCTGAAGACAAGAACGTGCAACTTTCAGGTTTTGAGATAAGAATTGTTGTGGATGTAGGTTTACTCACTGAGCTGCAAGGTTCATTTCCAGACGTTTCATTACCCTACTAGGTAACATCTTCAATGGGCCTCAAACGAAGCAATGCTTAAAAATTCATGGTTTCTATTTATATATTTGGGTTTCTTTGGGTTGGTGATGTCTTTTCCTGTTGTGATGTCATTTCCTGTGGTGAAGTCACTTCCTGTTCCTTTTCTTGGGGGCGGTAGATAGGGTCTAACTCGATGTGTTTGTTGGAATGCCATGCTTCTAGGAATTCTCGTGCGTGTCTCTGTTTGGCTTGTCTGAGGATGGATGTATTGTCCCAGTTGAAGTGGTGTCCTTTCTCATCTGTATGTGAGGATACCAGTAAGAGAGGGTCATGTCTTTTTGTGGCTAGTTGGTGTTCATGTATCCTGGTGGCTAGTTTGTCCAATGTAGTGTTTGGTACAGTTCTTGTACGGTATTTTGTAAATTACATTAGTTTTGCTCGTTGCCTGTATAGGGTCTTTCAAGTTTGTTAGCTGCTGTTTTAATGTGTTGGTGGGTTTGTGGGCTACTATGATGCCAAGGGGTCTGAGTAGTCTGGCAGTCATTTCCGAGATGTCTTTGATGTAGGGGAGAGTGGCTAGGGTTTCCGGACGTGTTGTGACTGCTTGTTTGGGTTTGTTGCTGAGAAATCAGCGGACTGTGTTCATTGGGTACCTATTCTTTTTGTAACAGCTGCTCTTATTTTTTTGATGTATTTTAGGTGTTTGAGGCGATTTCCTCGAAGCAGCAATTACGGTTTCATATGCTGTTGCATTATCTTGGAACTTTGGAGGAAAAAAAAGTCCAAGCGGCAGCAGTTTTAAAAGGGAGAGGAACAGACAAAGAAAGCACATGGTGAAGTCAGTGCAGGAGAGAGAGAGAGAGAGAGAGAATCTACACTGCTAACTGACAGAGTTAGCAGTTACTGCCTTTGCTGTGGAATTCATGGATCGCTGGACATTGGAGTAAATCTGGGAAAATTAACAGTGAAATTCACAACTGATCTTGGAGGAACCGGTTTTGGAAAGTCACAGCACAGAAGCAGATAAGTGGATTTCAAACGTGGCATTAAAATAAGTCTGCAGTAGTGAGTAGCGTGGGTTCTTTCTTGATTATATGTTTTATTGAGCTATGTCTCTTGATTAAACTTAAAATATAAGCCATAAGTATTCATTTAACCTGGAGCAGAATAAGACAGTGCTATTTTCTGGGTCTTAGATTGAAAGAAGCAAATCTGCCTTCAGAAATGAGATCACGAGGCTCCAGAGGAAGTATATTCCTGTTAGGATGAAAGGAAAGTTTGGTAGGTATAGGGAATGCTGGATGATGAAAGAAATTGAAGGTTTAGTTAAGAAAAAGAAGGAAGCGTATGTCAGGTTTAGACAGGACAGATCGAGTGAATCCTTAGAAGACGTTAAAGGCAGTAGGAGTATACTTAAGAGAGAAATCAGGAGGGCAAAAAGTGTACATGACATAGCTTTGGCAAATAGAGTTAAAGAGAATCCAAAGGATTTTTACAAATACATTAAGGACAAAAGGATAACGAGGGAGAGAATAGAGCTCTTCAAAGATCAGCAAGGTGGCCTTTGTGTGGAACCGCAGGAGATAGAGGAGATACTAAAGGGCATGGAAGATGTAGAATGTACGGAAGTAAATGGTGACATCTTGGAAAATGTCCATATTACAGAGGAGGAAGTGCTGGATGTCTTGAAAGGCATAAAAATGGATAAATCCCCAGGACCTGATCAGGTGTAGAGCTTAAAAATGTGTTGCTGGAAAAGCGCAGCAGGTCAGGCAGCATCAAAGGAGCAGGAGAATCGACGTTTCGGGCATAAACCCTTCTTCGGGCTTATGCCTGAAACGTCGATTCTCCTGCGCCTTTGCTGCCTGACCTGCTGCGCTTTTCCGGCAACACATTTTTAAGCTCTGATCCCCAGCATCAGCAGTCCTCACTTTCTCCTGATCAGGTGTACCCTAGAACTCTGTGGGAAGCTAGAGAGGTGATTGCCAGGCCTCTTACTGAGATATTTGTATCATCGATAGTCACAGGTGAGGTGCTGGAAGACTGGAGGTTGGCTAACATAGTGCCACTGTATAAGAAGGGTGATAAGGACAAGCCAGGGAACTAAAGACCAATGAGCCTGACATCGATGGTGGTCAAGTTGTTGGTGGGAATCCTGAGGGTCAGGATGTACATGTATTCGGAAGGGCAAGGACTGATTAAGAATAGTCAACATGGCTTTATGCGTGGGAAATCATGTCTGATAACCTTGATAGAGTTTTTTGAAGAAGGAACAAAGAGGATTGATGAGAGCAGAGCGGCAGATGTGATCTATATGGACTTCAGTAAGGCATTTGACAAGGTTTCCCATGGGAGACTGGTTAGCAAAGTTAGATCTCATGGAATACAGGGAGAACTAGCCATTTGGATACAGAACTCGCTCAAAGGTAGAAGACAGAGGGTGGTGGTGCAGGGTTGTTTTTCAGACTGGAGGCCTGTGACCAGTGGAGTGCCACAAGGATCAGTGCTGGGTCCTCTACTTTTCATCATTTACAGAAATGATTTGGATATGAACATAAGAGGTATAGTTAGTAAGTTTGCAGATGACATCAAAATCAGAAGTGTAGGAGCCAACAAAGAAGGTTACCTCAGATTATAACATGGTCTTGATCAGATGGGCCAATGGGCTGAGAAGTGGCAGGTGGAGTTTAATTTAGATAAATGCGAGGTGCTGCATTTTGGGAAAGCAAATCTTAGCAGGACTTATACACTTCATGGTAAGGTCCTGGGGAGTGTTGCTGAACAAAGAGACCTTGGAGTGCAGGTTTATAGCTCCTTGAAAGTGGAGTCACAGGTAGATAGGACAGTGAAGGCAGCGTTTGGTATGCTTTCTTTTATTGGTCAGAGTATTGAGTACAGGAGTTGGGAGGTCATGTTGTGGCTGTACAGGGCATTGGTTAGGCCACTGTTGGAATATTGCGTGCAATTCTGGTCTCCTTCCTATCGGAAAGATGTTGTGAAACTTGAAAGGGTTCAGAAAAGATTTCCAAGGATGTTGCCAGGGTTGGAGGGTTTGAGCCATAGAGAGAGGTTAACTAAGCAAGGGCTGTTTTCCCTGGAGTGCCGGAGGCTGAGGGGTGACCTTACAGATGATGATAAAATCATGAGGGCATGGATAGGATAAATAGACAAGGTCTTTTCCCTGGAGTTGGGGGAATCCAGAACTAGAAGGCATAGATTTAGGGTGAGAGGGGAAAGATATAAAAGAGACCTAAGGGGCAACTTTTTCACGCAGAGGGTGGTGCGGGTATGGAATGAGCTGACAGGATGTAGTGGTGGCTGGTACAATTACAACATTTAAAAGGCATCTGGATGGGTATATGAATAGGAAGGGTTTGGAGGGATATGGGCCGGGTGCTGGCAGGTGGGACTAGATGAGGCTGGGATACCTGGTCAGCATGGACGAGTGGAACTGAAGGGTCTGTTTCCATGCAGTACATCTCTGTGACTGTATGACCTGTTGTACCTGCAGACCAACCTTCTGTGATTCATGCACAAGGACACCCAGGTCCCTCTGCACAGCAGCATGCTATAACTCACCTGTCCCCAATCTGCCCTGCCTTCTACTTGAACACGATTTGCCTCGCCCCCTCATTTGTACCTGATCTGCCCCCATTCCCCGCTTCACCTGTGTCTGGTCTGCCCCTTACCTTACCCGATCCTCCCTATCCTCTTAACTGTACCCAATCGGGAATGCCACTCTCACCTATACCTGATCTGCCCCTAACCCTTTATCGTCCCCTGTCCCATTCTGCTGCTGATGTGCTCCTTACATTGTCAGAACGTGCATTCTCCCTGCACACTGCTCCTCCGACAGTAACTGCTGGCTCTAGGCTGACCTTCCAACAGTGCCACTCTCCCTCAGCACTGACCCCGTGTCAGTGTGACCCTCCCTCAGCACTGACCCCGTGTCAGTGTGACCCTCCCTCAGCACTGACCCCGCGTCAGTGTGACCCTCCCTCAGCACTGACCCCGCGTCAGTGTGGCCCTCTCTCGGCACTGACCCCGTGTCAGTGTGACCCTTCCTCAGCACTGACCCCGTGTCAGTGTGACCCTCCCTCAGCTCTCATCCTGTGTCAGTGTGACCCTCCCTCAGCACTGACCCCGTGTCAGTGTGACCCTCCCTCAGCACTGACCCCGTGTCAGTGTGACCCTCCCTCAGCTCTCATCCTGTGTCAGTGTGACCCTCCCTCAGCACTGACCCTCCCACAGTGCGGGGCTCCCTCGGCGCTGACCCTCCCACAGTGCGGGGCGCCCTCGGCGCTGACCCTCCCACAGTGCGGGGCGCCCTCAGCGCTGACCCTCCCACAGTGCGGGGCGCCCTCAGCGCTGACCCTCCCACAGTGCGGGGCGCCCTCAGCGCTGACCCTCCCACAGTGCGGGGCGCCCTCAGCGCTGACCCTCCCACAGTGCGGGGCTCCCTCAGCACTGACCCTCCCACAGTGCGGGGCTCCCTCAGCACTGACCCTCCCACAGTGTGGGGCTCCCTCAGCACTGACCCTCCCACAGTGCGGAGCTCCCTCAGCACTGACCCTCCCACAGTGCGGGGCTCCCTCAGCACTGACCCTCCCACAGTGTGGGGCTCCCTCAGCACTGACCCTCCCACAGTGCGGGGCTCCATCAGCGCTGACCCTCCCACTGTGCGGGGCTCCATTAGCGCTGACCCTCCCACAGTGCGGGGCGCCCTCAGCGCTGACCCTCCCACAGTGCGGGGCGCCCTCAGCGCTGACCCTCCCACAGTGCGGGGCTCCCTTGGCGCTGACCCTCCCACAGTGCGGGTCTCCCTCGGCGCTGACCCTCCCACAGGGCTGAGTTCCCTCGGCATTACCTCGGTGAGGCGTAATGGGGCTGTGGGTGAGTGGAGGATGGGGTGAGTGGGGTTGGGGGTGTGGTTGAGGGAGGGAGGGGGTGTGGGTGAGGGGGAATGTGGATTTGGGTGAGGGGGGGCTGATGGTGTGGGTGAGGAGGGATGGGGTGTGTGTGGGGGGGATGCGGTGTGGGTGAGAGGGATGGGGGTGTTGGTGAGGGGGGAATGGGGGTGTGGGTGAGAGAGTAATGTGGTGAGAGGGTGAGGGTGGAATGGGGGTGTGAGTGAGGGGGATGGGTGTGTGGGGGGATGTGGGTGAGTGTTTGGGGGTGATGGGGTTGAGTGAGTGAGGGGGGATGGGGGTGTGTTGCTGGATTGGGGTGTGTGGGGGATGGGGTTGTGGGGAAGGGGGATGTGGGTGTGGGTGAGGGGGAGATGGAGGTGTGAGTGGGGGGGATGGGGGTGTTGGTGAGGGGGGATAGGTTGTGGGTGAGGGGGGAAGGGGGTGTGGGTGACGGGGGATAGGGGTGTGGGTGAGGGGGTAATGAGGGTGTGGGTGAGGGGGTAATGGGGTGAGAGGGTGAGGGTGGAATGGGGGTGTGAGTGAGGGGGAATGGAGTATGGGTGAGGTGGGGATGGGGTGAGTGGGGGACGGGGCATGGGGGTGTAGGTGAGGTGGGGATGGGGGTGTGGGTGAGGTGGGTGTTGTGTGTATGGGTGAGGGGGGATGGGATTATGGGTGAGGAGGGGATTGAGGTCTGGATGAAGAGAGATGGGGTATGGGTGAGGGGGATGTGGGTGTGGGTGTGGGGGGATGGGGGTGTGGGTGAGGAGGGATGGGGGTGTGGGTGAGGTGGGGGATGGGGGTGTGGGTGAGGAGGGATGGGGGTGTGGGTGAGGTGGGGGATGGGGGTGTGGGTGTGGGGGGATGGGGGTGTAGGTGAATGGGGCATGGGTGTATGGGTGAGGTGGGATGGGTGTGTGGGTGTGGGGAGTATGGGGGTGTGGGTGAGGGGGGTTTGGGGGTGTGGGTGAGGAGGGATGGGGGTGTGGGTGAGCAGGGATGGGGGTGTGGGTGAGGTGGGGGATGGGGGTGTGCGTGTGGGGGGATGGGGGTGTAGGTGAATGGGGCATGGGTGTATGGGTGAGGTGGGATGGGTGTGTGGGTGTGGGGGGATGGAGGTGTGTGTGTGGGGGGGGTAGAGGTGTGGGTGTTGGGAGATGGGGGTGTAGGTGTGGGAGGGATGGGGGTGTAGGTGTGGGAGGGATGGGGGTGTGGTTGTGGGGGGGATGGGGGTGTGGATGAGGTGGGGATGGGGGTGTGGATGGGGGGGGGGGGTGGGGGGGTGGGGGGATGGGGGTATGGGTGAGGGGGTGGTGTGTGGGTGAGGGGGTGTGGGGGCGGGTGGGGGTATGGGTGAGGGAGGTGGGGGTGTGGGGGGATGGGGGTGTGGTTGCGTGGGGATGGGGGTGAGGGGGGTATTGGGGTATGGGTGAGGGGTGTGGGGGGTGTGGGTGTATGGGTAAGGGGGGTGGGGGTGTTGTTGTGGGGGTGTGGGGGGTTGGGGGATGGGGGTGTTGTTGTGGGGGTGTGGGCGGTGGGCGGATGGGTGTGGGCGGTGGGCGGATGGTTTTGGGGGGTGGGGGTGTGGGTGAGGGGGGTGGGGGTGTGGGTGAGGGGGAATGGGGGTGAGGGTGAGGGGGATGGGTGTGTGGGTGAGGGTGAGGGGGTTAGGGGTGAGGGGGAATGGGGTTAGGGGTGAGGGGGGATGGGGGTGAGGGGGGTGTGGGTGAGAGGGGGTGTGGGTGTGGGTGAGGGGGAGGGGGTGGGTGAGGGGGGAGGTGGTGTGGGTGAGAGGGGGTGTGGGTGTGGGTGAGGGGGAGGGGGTGGGTGAGGGGGAGGGAGTGTGGGTGAGGGGGTGGTGGGTGTGTGGGTGAGAGGAGTGGGGGTGTGGGGGATGGGGGTATGGCTGAGGGGGGGATGGGGGTGTGTGTGTGAGGGGGGTGGGTGTGTGGGTGAGGGGGGGTGGGAGTGTGGGTGAGGAGGGTGTTGTTGTGGGGGTGTGGGTGAGGGGGGGGATGGGGGTGAGGGGGGATGGGGGTGTGGGGGGGGTGGGGGTATGGGTGTGGGGGGGTGGGGGTATGGGTGTGGGGGGGGTGGGGGTATGGGTGTGGGGGGGGGTGGGGGTATGGGTGAGGGGGGTGGGGGGTGGGTGAGGGGGGTGTGGGTGTGGGGGAATGGGGGGGTGAGGTGTGTGGGGGGGGTGGGGATGAGGGGGGAGGGGGGGTGAGGAGTGTGGGGGGATAGGGGAGAGGGTGAGGGGAATGTGGCTGAGGGTGAGGGGAATGTGGCTGAGGGTGAGGGGAATGGGGCTGAGGGTGAGGGGGTTGGGGGTGTGGGTGAGGGAGTTGGGGGTGTGGGTGGGGGGAGGGTGAGTGGGGGGATGGGGGTGTAGGTGGGGGGGATCGGAGTGTGGTGAGGAGGGATGGGGTGTGGGTGAGGAGGGATGGGGTGTGGGTGAGGGTGGAGATGGAGGTGTGGGTGGGTGAATGGGGGTGGGGGTGTGGGAAAGTGCGGAGTGGGGGATGGGGGTGTGGTTGTGGGGGTTGATGGAGGTGTGGGTGTGTGGGGATGGGGGTGTGGGGGGGGTGGGCGTGTGGCTGAGGGGGGATTCGAGTGTGGGCGAGGGGGGGGATGGGGGTGTGGGTGTGGGGGCGATGATGATGTAGGTGAGTGGGGGGATGGGGGTGTGGGTGAGGGGGGATGGGGGTGTAGGTGAATGGGGGGGTTGGGTGTGTCGGTGTGGGGGCATATGGGTGTAGGTGAAGGGGGGTTTGGTTGTGTGGGTGAGGGGGGATGGGTGTGTGGGTGTGGGGGGGATAGGTGTGTGGGTGAGGGGGGGATGGAGGTGTGGGTGTGTGGGGATGGGCGTGTGTGTGTGGGGGGAATAGGCGTGTGGGTGTGGGGGGGATGGGCGTGTGGGTGAGGGGGATGTGGGTGAGGGGGGAATGGCGGTGTGGGTGAGGGGGGATGGGTGTGTGGGTGAGGGGGATGGGTGTGTGGGTGAGGGGGGATGGGTGTGTGGGTGAGGGGGATGGGTGTGTGGGTGAGGGGGATGGGTGTGTGGGTGAGGGGGGATGGGTGTGTGGGTGAGGGGGATGGGTGTGTGGGTGAGGGGGGATGGGTGTGTGGGTGTGGGGGGGATAGGTGTGTGGGTGTGGGGGGGATGGGGTGTGGGTGTAGGCGTTGGTGTGAGGGGGGTGGGTGTGATGGGGGTCTGGCTGTGGGGGGGGGAGGGGTGTGTGGGTGAGGGGGATGTGGGTGAGGGGGGAATGGCGGTGTGGGTGAGGGGGGATGGGTGTGTGGGTGAGGGGGGATGGGTGTGTGGGTGTGGGGGGGATGGGTGTGTGGGTGTGGGGGGGATGGGTGTGTGGGTGTGGGGGGGATGGGTGTGGGGTGGATGGGTGTGTGGGTGAGGGGGGGATGGGGGTGTGGGTGTATGGGTAAGGGGGTGGGGGTGTTGTTGTGGGGGTGTGGGTGTATGGGTAAGGGGGTGGGGGTGTTGTTGTGGGGGTGTGGGGGGTGGGGGGATGGGGGTGTTGTGGGGTGTGGGCGGTGGGCGGAGGGGTGTGGGCGGTGGGCGGATGGGTGTGGGCGGTGGGCGGATGGTTGTGGGGGGTGGGCAGATGGGTGAGGGGGGTGGGGGGCTGAGGGGGGTGGGAGTGTGGGTGAGGGGGTGGGAGTGTGGGGGGATGGGGGGGATGGGTGAGGGGGGTGGGGATGTGGGTGAGGGGGAATGTGGGTGAGGGGGAAAGGGGGTGTGTGTGAGGGGGGTGGGGGTGTGGGTGAGGGGGATTGGGGGTGAGGGTGAATGGGATTGGGGGTGAGGGTGAATGGGAGTGGGGGTGAGGGTGAGGGGGAATGGGGGTGAGGGTGAGGGGGGATGGGTGTGTGGGTGAGGGTGAGGGGAGTGTGGGGGGATGGGGGTTAGGGGTGAGGGGGGTGGGGGTGAGGGGGGGTGTGGGTGAGGGGGAGGGGGGTAGGTGAGGGGGAGGGGGGGTGGGTGAGGGGGAGGGAGTGTGGGTGAGGGGGTGGTGGGTGTGTGGGTGAGGGGGTGGTGGGTGTGTGGGTGAGGGGAGTGGGGGATGGGGGTATGGCGGAGGGGGGGATGGGGGTGTGTGTGTGTGAGGGGGGGTGGGTGTGTGGGTGAGGGGGGGTGGGAGTGTGGGTGACAGGAGTGGGGGTGTGGGGGGATGGGGGTATGGGTGAGGGGGATGGGGGTGTGTGGGTGAGGGGGGGTGGGTGTGTGGGTGAGGGGGGGTGGGTGTGTGGGTGAGGGGGTGTTGTTGTGGGGGTGTGGGTGAGGGGGGGATGGGGGTGTGGGGGGGGTGGGGGTATGGGTGAGGGGGGTCGGGGGGTGGGTGAGGGGGGTGGGGGTGTGGGTGTGGGGGGATGGGGGTGGGGGGGTGGGGGTGTGGGTGTGGGGGGATGGGGGTGAGGGGGTGTGGGGGGGGTGGGGATGAGGGGGGAGGGGGGGTGAGGGGGAGGGGAGTGAGGGGTGTGGGGGGATAGGGGAGAGGGTGAGGGGGGATAGGGGAGAGGGTGAGGGGGAATAGGGGAGAGGGTGAGGGGGAATGGGGCTGAGGGTGAGGGGGATGGGGGTGTGGGTGAGGGGGTTGGGGGTGTGGGTGAGGGGGGTAGGGGGGTGTGGGTGAGTGGGGTGGGGGTGTGGGGGGATGGGGGTGAGGGGGGGATGGGGGTGTGGGGGGGTGGGGGTGTGGGTGAGGGGGGGATGCGGGTATGGGTGAGGGGGGTGGGGGTGTGGGTGAGGGGGGTGGGGATGTGGGGGGATTGGGGTGAGGGGTGTGGGGGTGTGGGGGTGAGGGGGGTGGGGGGGGTGAGGAGTGTGGGGATATGGGGGGATAGGGGAGAGGGGATGGGGGTGTGGGTGAGGGGGATGGGGGTTAGGGGTGGGGGGAGGGGGTGTGGGTGAGTGGGGTGGGGGTGTGGGGGGATGGGGGTGAGGGGGGTGGGGGGGTGAGGAGTGTGGGGATATGGGGGGATAGGGGAGAGGGGATGGGGGTGTGGGTGAGGGGGGATGGGGGTGTGGGTGAGGGGGAATGGGGGTGAGGGGGGGTGTGGGTGAGGGGGGGGGTGTGGGTGAGGGGGAATGGGGGTGAGGGGGGGTGTGGGTGAGGGGGGGTGGGGGTGTGGGTGAGGGGGGTGGGTGAGGGGGGAAGGGAGGGAGGGGTTGGGGGTGTTGAAGCTCGAGCTGACGTCGGTTGGTCGCGCGGTGACTGGGCGGGGCGGGTCCCGCGGTGACTGGGCGGGGCGGGTCCCGCGGTGACTGGGCGGGGCGGGGCGGGTCCCTCCTCCAATCAGAGCGCGCGGATTTTCCCGCTCCCCGCGCGACCCTCGTGCGCTGTCGGTTAGAGAGAGAGAGAGAGGGATGATGGGAAATGGATAGAGGGAGAGAGACAGGAAAGGATAGAGGGAGAGAGAGAGACAGGAAAGGATAGAGGGAGAGAGAGAGAGAGAGACAGGAAAGGATAGAGGGAGAGAGAGAGAGAGACAGGAAAGGATAGAGGGAGAGAGAGACAGGAAAGGATAGAGGGAGAGGGAGAGACAGGAAAGGATAGAGGGAGAGAGAGACAGGAAAGGATAGAGGGAGAGGGAGAGAGAGACAGGAAAGGATAGAGGGAGAGAGAGAGAGAGACAGGAAAGGATAGAGGGAGAGAGAGAGAGACAGGAAAGGATAGAGGGAGAGGGAGAGAGAGACAGGAAAGGATAGAGGGAGAGAGAGAGAGAGACAGGAAAGGATAGAGGGAGAGAGAGAGACAGGAAAGGATAGAGGGAGAGGGAGAGAGAGACAGGAAAGGATAGAGGGAGAGAGAGAGAGAGACAGGAAAGGATAGAGGGAGAGAGAGAGACAGGAAAGGATAGAGGGAGAGGGAGAGAGAGAGACAGGAAAGGATAGAGGGAGAGGGAGAGAGAGACAGGAAAGGATAGAGGGAGAGAGAGAGAGAGACAGGAAAGGATAGAGGGAGAGAGAGAGACAGGAAAGGATAGAGGGAGAGAGAGAGAGAGAGAGACAGGAAAGGACAGAGGGAGAGAGAGAGACAGGAAAGGATAGAGGGAGAGGGAGAGAGACAGGAAAGGATAGAGGGAGAGAGAGAGACAGGAAAGGATAGAGGGAGAGAGAGAGAGAGAGAGACAGGAAAGGATAGAGGGAGAGAGAGAGACAGGAAAGGATAGAGGGAGAGAGAGAGACAGGAAAGGATAGAGGGAGAGAGAGAGAGAGAGAGAGACAGGAAAGGATAGAGGGAGAGAGAGAGACAGGAAAGGATAGAGGGAGAGAGAGAGACAGGAAAGGATAGAGGGAGAGAGAGAGAGAGAGACAGGAAAGGATAGAGGGAGAGAGAGAGACAGAAAAGGATAGAGGGAGAGAGAGAGACAGGAAAGGATAGAGGGAGAGAGAGAGACAGGAAAGGATAGAGGGAGAGAGAGAGAGAGAGACAGGAAAGGATAGAGGGAGAGAGAGAGACAGGAAAGGATAGAGGGAGAGAGAGAGACAGGAAAGGATAGAGGGAGAGAGAGAGACAGGAAAGGATAGAGGGAGAGAGAGACAGGAAAGGATAGAGGGAGAGAGAGAGAGAGAGAGACAGGAAAGGATAGAGGGAGAGAGAGAGACAGGAAAGGATAGAGGGAGAGAGAGAGACAGGAAAGGATAGAGGGAGAGAGAGAGAGAGAGAGACAGGAAAGGATAGAGGGAGAGGGAGAGAGAGACAGGAAAGGATAGAGGAATAGGGAGAGAGACAGAGACAGGAAAGGATAGAGGGAGAGAGAGAGACAGGAAAGGATAGAGGGAGAGGGAGAGAGACAGGAAAGGATAGAGGGAGAGAGAGAGACAGGAAAGGATAGAGGGAGAGAGAGAGGGAGACAGGAAAGGATAGAGGGAGAGAGAGAGACAGGAAAGGATAGAGGGAGAGAGAGAGAGAGACAGGAAAGGATAGAGGGAGAGAGAGAGAGAGAGACAGGAAAGGATAGAGGGAGAGAGACAGGAAAGGAGAGAGGGAGAGAGACAGGAAAGGAGAGAGGGAGAGAGAGACAGGAAAGGATAGAGGGAGAGAGAGAGAGACAGGAAAGGAGAGAGAGAGAGAGACAGGAAAGGATAGAGGGAGAGAGGGAGAGAGAGAGACAGGAAAGGATAGAGGGAGAGAGAGAGACAGGAAAGGATAGAGGGAGAGAGAGACAGGAAAGGATAGAGGGAGAGAGAGAGAGAGAGAGACAGGAAAGGATAGAGGGAGAGAGAGAGACAGGAAAGGATAGAGGGAGAGAGAGAGAGAGACAGGAAAGGATAGAGGGAGAGAGAGAGAGAGAGACAGGAAAGGATAGAGGGAGAGAGAGAGACAGGAAAGGATAGAGGGAGAGGGAGAGAGACAGGAAAGGATAGAGGGAGAGAGAGAGACAGGAAAGGATAGAGGGAGAGAGAGAGGGAGACAGGAAAGGATAGAGGGAGAGAGAGAGACAGGAAAGGATAGAGGGAGAGAGAGAGAGAGAGACAGGAAAGGATAGAGGGAGAGAGAGAGAGAGAGACAGGAAAGGATAGAGGGAGAGAGACAGGAAAGGAGAGAGGGAGAGAGACAGGAAAGGAGAGAGGGAGAGAGAGACAGGAAAGGATAGAGGGAGAGAGAGAGAGACAGGAAAGGAGAGAGAGAGAGAGACAGGAAAGGATAGAGGGAGAGAGAGAGACAGGAAAGGATAGAGGGAGAGAGAGAGACAGGAAAGGATAGAGGTAGAGAGAGAGAGAGACAGGAAAGGATAGAGGGAGAGAGAGAGAGAGACAGGAAAGGATAGAGGGAGAGAGACAGGAAAGGAGAGAGGGAGAGAGACAGGAAAGGAGAGAGGGAGAGAGAGACAGGAAAGGATAGAGGGAGAGAGAGAGAGACAGGAAAGGATAGAGGGAGAGAGAGAGAGACAGGAAAGGAGAGAGAGAGAGAGAGACAGGAAAGGAGAGAGGGAGAGAGAGAGACAGGAAAGGATAGAGAGAGAGAGAGAGAGACAGGAAAGGATAGAGAGAGAGAGACAGGAAAGGATAGAGAGAGAGAGAGAGAGACAGGAAAGGATAGAGAGAGAGAGATAGGAAAGGATAGAGGGAGAGGGAGAGAGAGAGAGACAGGAAAGGATAGAGGGAGAGAGAGAGACAGGAAAGGATAGAGGGAGAGGGAGAGAGAGAGAGACAGGAAAGGATAGAGGGAGAGAGAGAGAGACAGGAAAGGATAGAGGGAGAGGGAGAGAGAGAGAGACAGGAAAGGATAGAGGGAGAGAGAGAGACAGGAAAGGATAGAGGGAGAGGGAGAGACAGGAAAGGATAGAGGGAAAGGGAGAGAGAGAGAGACAGGAAAGGATAGAGGGAGAGAGAGAGACAGGAAAGGATAGAGGGAGAGGGAGAGAGACAGGAAAGGATAGAGGGAGAGAGAGACAGGAAAGGGTAGAGGGAGAGAGAGAGACAGGAAAGGATAGAGGGAGAGAGAGAGACAGGAAAGGATAGAGGGAGAGGGATAGAGACAGGAAAGGATAGAGGGAGAGAGAGACAGGAAAGGATAGAGGGAGAGGGAGAGAGAGACAGGAAAGGATAGAGGGAGAGAGAGAGAGACAGGAAAGGATAGAGGGAGAGAGAGAGAGACAGGAAAGGATAGAGGGAGAGAGAGAGAGAGACAGGAAAAGATAGAGGGAGAGAGAGAGAGAGACAGGAAAGGATAGAGGGAGAGGGAGAGAGACAGGAAAGGATAGAGGGAGAGAGAGAGAGACAGGAAAGGATAGAGGGAGAGAGAGAGAGACAGGAAAGGATAGAGGGAGAGAGAGAGAGACAGGAAAGGATAGAGGGAGAGGGAGAGAGACAGGAAAGGATAGAGGGAGAGAGAGAGAGACAGGAAAGGATAGAGGGAGAGAGAGAGACAGGAAAGGATAGAGGGAGAGAGAGAGAGACAGGAAAGGATAGAGGGAGAGAGAGAGAGAGACAGGAAAAGATAGAGGGAGAGAGAGAGAGAGACAGGAAAGGATAGAAGGAGAGAGAGAGAGACAGGAAAGGATAGAGGGAGAGAGAGAGAGACAGGAAAGGATAGAGGGAGAGAGAGAGAGACAGGAAAGGATAGAGGGAGAGAGAGAGAGACAGGAAAGGATAGAGGGAGAGAGACAGGAAAGGATAGAGGGAGGGAGAGAGAGAGACAGGAAAGGATAGAGGGAGAGAGAGAGAGAGAGAGAGACAGGAAAGGATAGAGGGAGAGGGAGAGACAGGAAAGGATAGAGGGAGAGAGAGAGAGACAGGAAAGGATAGAGGGAGAGAGAGAGAGACAGGAAAGGATAGAGGGAGAGAGAGAGAGAGACAGGAAAGGAGAGAGGGAGAGACAGGAAAGGATAGAGGGAGAGAGACAGGAAAGGATAGAGGGAGAGGGAGAGACAGGAAAGGATAGAGGGAGAGAGAGAGAGAGAGAGACAGGAAAGGATAGAGGGAGAGGGAGAGAGACAGGAAAGGATAGAGGGAGAGAGGGAGAGAGACAGGAAAGGATAGAGGGAGAGAGGGAGAGACAGGAAAGGATAGAGGGAGAGAGAGAGAGACAGGAAAGGATAGAGGGAGAGGGAGAGAGACAGGAAAGGATAGAGGGAGGGAGAGAGAGAGAGACAGGAAAGGATAGAGGGAGAGGGAGAGACAGGAAAGGATAGAGGGAGAGAGACAGGAAAGGATAGAGGGAGAGGGAGAGAGAGACAGGAAAGGATAGAGGGAGAGGGAGAGAGAGACAGGAAAGGATAGAGGGAGAGGGAGAGAGACAGGAAAGGATAGAGGGAGAGAGGGAGAGAGACAGGAAAGGATAGAGGGAGAGAGAGAGAGAGACAGGAAAGGATAGAGGGAGAGAGAGAGAGAGACAGGAAAGGATAGAGGGAGAGGGAGAGAGACAGGAAAGGATAGAGGGAGAGAGAGAGAGACAGGAAAGGATAGAGGGAGAGAGAGAGAGACAGGAAAGGATAGAGGGAGAGGGGGAGAGAGACAGGAAAGGATAGAGGGAGAGGGAGAGAGACAGGAAAGGATAGAGGGAGAGAGAGAGAGACATGAAAGGATAGAGGGAGAGGGAGAGAGAGAGACAGGAAAGGATAGAGGGAGAGGGAGAGAGAGAGACAGGAAAGGATAGAGGGAGAGAGAGAGAGACAGGAAAGGATAGAGGGAGAGAGAGAGAGACAGGAAAGGATAGAGGGAGAGAGAGACAGGAAAGGATAGAGGGAGAGAGAGAGAGAGACAGGAAAGGATAGAGGGAGAGAGAGAGAGACAGGAAAGGATAGAGAGAGAGAGAGAGAGACAGGAAATGATAGAGGGAGAGGGAGAGAGACAGGAAAGGATAGAGGGAGAGAGAGACAGGAAAGGATAGAGGGAGAGGGAGAGAGACAGGAAAGGATAGAGGGAGAGAGAGAGAGACAGGAAAGGATAGAGGGAGAGGGAGAGAGAGACAGGAAAGGATAGAGGGAGAGAGAGAGAGACAGGAAAGGATAGAGGGAGAGAGAGACAGGAAAGGATAGAGGGAGAGGGAGAGAGACAGGAAAGGATAGAGGGAGAGAGAGAGAGACAGGAAAGGATAGAGGGGGAGGGAGAGAGACAGGAAAGGATAGAGGGAGAGAGAGACAGGAAAGGATAGAGGGAGAGAGAGAGAGACAGGAAAGGATAGAGGGGGAGAGAGAGACAGGAAAGGATAGAGGGAGAGAGAGACAGGAAAGGATAGAGGGAGAGAGAGAGAGAGAGAGAGAGACAGGAAAGGATAGAGGGAGAGGGAGAGAGAGACAGGAAAGGATAGAGGGAGAGGGAGAGAGACAGAGACAGGAAAGGATAGAGGGAGAGGGAGAGAGACAGGAAAGGATAGAGAGAGAGAGAGACAGGAAAGGATAGAGGGAGAGGGAGAGAGACAGGAAAGGATAGAGGGAGAGAGAGAGACAGGAAAGGATAGAGGGAGAGAGAGAGACAGGAATGGATAGAGGGAGAGAGAGAGAGACAGGAAAGGATAGAGGGAGAGAGAGACAGGAAAGGATAGAGGGAGAGGGAGAGAGACAGGAAAGGATAGAGGGAGAGGGAAAGAGACAGGAAAGGATAGAGGGAGAGAGAGAGAGACAGGAAAGGATAGAGGGAGAGAGAGAGAGACAGGAAAGGATAGAGGGAGAGAGAGAGAGACAGGAAAGGATAGAGGGGGAGGGAGAGAGACAGGAAAGGATAGAGGGAGAGAGAGAGAGAGACAGGAAAGGATAGAGGGAGAGAGAGAGACAGGAAAGGATAGAGGGAGAGGGAGAGAGAGACAGGAAAGGATAGAGGGAGAGAGAGAGAGACAGGAAAGGATAGAGGGAGAGAAGAGACAGGAAAGGAGAGAGGGAGAGGGGGAGAGAGACAGGAAAGGATAGAGGGAGAGACAGGAAAGGATAGAGGGAGAGGGAGAGACAGGAAAGGATAGAGGGAGAGGGAGAGGGAGAGACAGGAAAGGATAGAGGGAGAGGGAGAGAGAGACAGGAAAGGATAGAGGGAGAGGGAGAGACAGGAAAGGATAGAGGGAGAGGGAGAGACAGGAAAGGATAGAGGGAGAGGGAGAGACAGGAAAGGATAGAGGGAGAGGGAGAGAGAGACAGGAAAGGATAGAGGAGAGGGAGAGACAGGAAAGGATAGAGGAGAGGGAGAGACAGGAAAGGATAGAGGGAGAGAGAGAGAGACAGGAAAGGATAGAGAGAGAGAGAGAGAGAGACAGGAAAGGATAGAGAGAGAGAGAGAGAGAGACAGGAAAGGATAGAGGGAGAGGGAGAGAGAGACAGGAAAGGATAGAGGAGAGGGAGAGACAGGAAAGGATAGAGGAGAGGGAGAGACAGGAAAGGATAGAGGGAGAGAGAGAGAGACAGGAAAGGATAGAGGGAGAGGGAGAGAGAGACAGGAAAGGATAGAGGAGAGGGAGAGACAGGAAAGGATAGAGGAGAGGGAGAGACAGGAAAGGATAGAGGGAGAGAGAGAGAGACAGGAAAGGATAGAGAGAGAGAGAGAGAGAGACAGGAAAGGATAGAGGGAGAGGGAGAGAGAGACAGGAAAGGATAGAGGAGAGGGAGAGACAGGAAAGGATAGAGGAGAGGGAGAGACAGGAAAGGATAGAGGAAGAGAGAGAGAGACAGGAAAGGATAGAGAGAGAGAGAGAGAGAGACAGGAAAGGATAGAGGGAGAGGGAGAGAGAGACAGGAAAGGATAGAGGGAGAGAGACAGGAAAGGATAGAGGGAGAGGGAGAGAGACAGGAAAGGATAGAGGGAGAGGGAGAGACAGGAAAGGATAGCGGGAGAGGGAGAGAGAGAGACAGGAAAGGAGAGAGGGAGAGATACAGGAAAGGACAGAGGGAGAGAGACAGGAAAGGACAGAGGGAGAGAGACAGGAAAGGATAGAGGGAGAGGGAGAGAGACAGTAAAGGATAGAGGGAGAGGGAGAGAGACAGGAAAGGATAGAGGGAGAGGGGGAGAGAGACAGGAAAGGATAGAGGGAGAGAGAGAGACAGGAAAGGATCGAGGGAGAGGGAGAGAGAGACAGGAAAGGATAGAGGGAGAGAGAGAGAGACAGGAAAGGATAGAGGGAGAGAGAGACAGGAAAGGAGAGAGGGAGAGGGGGAGAGAGACAGGAAAGGATAGAGGGAGATAGAGACAGGAAAGGATAGAGGGCGAGAGAGAGAGACAGGAAAGGATAGAGGGAGGGGGGAGAGACAGGTAAGGATAGAGGGAGAGAGAGAGAGAGACAGGAAAGGATAGAGGGAGAGGGAGAGAGACAGGAAAGGATAGAGGGAGATAGAGACAGGAAAGGATAGAGGGCGAGAGAGAGAGACAGGAAAGGATAGAGGGAGAGGGGGAGAGAGACAGGAAAGGATAGAGAGAGGGAGGAGAGACAGGAAAGGATAGAGGGAGAGATACAGGAAAGGATAGAGGGAGAGATACAGGAAAGGATAGAGGGAGAGAGAGAGACAGGAAAGGATAGAGGGAGAGGGAGAGACAGGAAAGGATAGAGGGAGATAGAGACAGGAAAGGATAGAGGGCGAGAGAGAGAGACAGGAAAGGATAGAGGGAGAGAGAGAGATACAGGAAAGGATAGAGGGAGGGAGAGATACAGGAAAGGATAGAGGGAGAGAGAGAGACAGGAAAGGATAGAGGGAGAGGGAGAGAGACAGGAAAGGATAGAGGGAGAGGGGGAGAGAGACAGGAAAGGATAGAGGGAGAGGGGGAGAGAGACAGGAAAGGATAGAGGGAGAGGGAGAGAGATACAGGAAAGGATAGAGGGAGAGGGAGAGAGAGACAGGAAAGGATAGAGAGAGAGAGGGAGAGAGAGACAGGAAAGGATAGAGGGAGAGAGAGAGACAGGAAAGGATGGAGGGAGGGGGGAGAGACAGGTAAGGATAGAGGGAGAGATACAGGAAAGGATAGAGGGAGATAGAGACAGGAAAGGATAGAGGGCGAGAGAGAGAGTCAGGAAAGGATAGAGGGAGAGAGAGAGACAGGAAAGGATAGAGGGAGAGAGAGAGAGACAGGAAAGGATAGAGGGAGAGACAGGAAAGGATAGAGGGAGGGAGAGACAGGAAAGGATAGAGGGAGAGAGAGACAGGAAAGGATAGAGGGGGAGAGAGAGACAGGAAAGGATGGAGGGAGAGAGAGAGAGAGAGAGACAGGAAAGGATAGAGGGAGAGGGAGAGAGACAGGAAAGGATAGAGGGAGAGGGAGAGAGACAGGAAAAGATAGAGGGAGAGAGAGACAGGAAAGGATAGATGGAGAGAGAGAGACAGGAAAGGATAGATGGGGAGAGAGAGAGACAGGAAAGGATAGAGGGAGAGAGAGAGAGACAGGAAAGGATAGAGGGAGAGAGAGATAGGAAAGGATAGAGGGAGAGGGAGAGAGAGACAGGAAAGGATAGAGGGAGAGGGAGAGACAGGAAAGGATAGAGGGAGGGGGGAGAGACAGGTAAGGATAGAGGGAGAGAGAGAGAGAGACAGGAAAGGATAGAGGGAGAGGGAGAGAGACAGGAAAGGATAGAGGGAGATAGAGACAGGAAAGGATAGAGGGCGAGAGAGAGAGACAGGAAAGGATAGAGGGAGAGGGGGAGAGAGACAGGAAAGGATAGAGGGAGGGAGGAGAGACAGGAAAGGATAGAGGGAGAGATACAGGAAAGGATAGAGGGAGAGATACAGGAAAGGATAGAGGGAGAGAGAGAGACAGGAAAGGATAGAGGGAGAGGGAGAGACAGGAAAGGATAGAGGGAGATAGAGACAGGAAAGGATAGAGGGCGAGAGAGAGAGACAGGAAAGGATAGAGGGAGAGAGAGAGATACAGGAAAGGATAGAGGGAGAGAGAGATACAGGAAAGGATAGAGGGAGAGAGAGAGACAGGAAAGGATAGAGGGAGAGGGAGAGAGACAGGAAAGGATAGAGGGAGAGGGGGAGAGAGACAGGAAAGGATAGAGGGAGAGGGGGAGAGAGACAGGAAAGGATAGAGGGAGAGGGAGAGAGATACAGGAAAGGATAGAGGGAGAGGGAGAGAGGGAGAGAGAGACAGGAAAGGATAGAGGGAGAGAGAGAGACAGGAAAGGATGGAGGGAGGGGGGAGAGACAGGTAAGGATAGAGGGAGAGATACAGGAAAGGATAGAGGGAGATAGAGACAGGAAAGGATAGAGGGCGAGAGAGAGAGTCAGGAAAGGATAGAGGGAGAGAGAGAGACAGGAAAGGATAGAGGGAGAGAGAGAGAGACAGGAAAGGATAGAGGGAGAGACAGGAAAGGATAGAGGGGGAGAGAGAGACAGGAAAGGATGGAGGGAGAGAGAGAGAGACAGGAAAGGATAGAGGGAGAGGGAGAGAGACAGGAAAAGATAGAGGGAGAGAGAGACAGGAAAGGATAGAGGGAGAGAGAGAGACAGGAAAGGATAGATGGGGAGAGAGAGAGACAGGAAAGGATAGAGGGAGAGAGAGAGAGACAGGAAAGGATAGAGGGAGAGAGAGATAGGAAAGGATAGAGGGAGAGGGAGAGAGAGACAGGAAAGGATAGAGGGAGAGGGAGAGACAGGAAAGGATAGAGGGAGAGGGAGAGAGAGACAGGAAAGGCTGGAGGGAGAGAGAGAGAGAGAGAGACAGGAAAGGATAGAGGGAGAGGGAGAGAGACAGGAAAGGATAGAGGGAGAGGGAGAGAGACAGGAAAAGATAGAGGGAGAGAGAGACAGGAAAGGATAGAGGGAGAGAGAGAGACAGGAAAGGATAGATGGGGAGAGAGAGAGACAGGAAAGGATAGAGGGAGAGAGAGAGAGACAGGAAAGGATAGAGGGAGAGAGAGAGTGAGAGGAAAGGATAGAGGGAGAGGGAGAGAGAGACAGGAAAGGATAGAGGGAGAGGGAGAGAGAGACAGGAAAGGATAGAGGGAGAGGGAGAGACAGGAAAGGATAGAGGGAGAGAGAGAGACAGGAAAGGATAGAGGGAGAGAGAGAGTGAGAGGAAAGGATAGAGGGAGAGGGAGATAGAAACTGGAAAGGATAGAGGGAGAGGGAGAGAGAGACAGGAAAGGGGAGAGGGAGAGAGAGACAGGAAAGGGGAGAGGGAGAGAGAGACAGGAATGGATAGAGGGAAAGGGAGAGACAGGAAAGAATAGAGGGAGAGAGAGAGACAGGAAAGGATAGAGGGAGAGGGAGAGACAGGAAAGGATAGAGAGAGACAGGAAAGGATAGAGGGAGAGGGGGAGAGAGACAGGAAAGGATAGAGGGAGAGAGAGAGACAGGAAAGGATAGAGAGAGAGAGACAGGAAAGGATAGAGGGAGAGGGAGAGAGACAGGAAAGGATAGAGGGAGAGGGAGAGAGACAGGAAAGGATAGAGGGAGAGGGAGAGACAGGAAAGGATAGAGGGAGAGAGAGAGAGACAGGAAAGGATAGAGGGAGAGAGAGAGAGAGACAAAAAGGATAGAGGGAGAGAGGGACAGGAAAGGATAGAGAGAGAGAGAGAGAGAGACAGGAAAGGATAGATGGAGAGAGAGAGAGACAGGAAAGGATAGAGGGAGAGGGAGAGACAGGAAAGGATAGAGGGAGACGGAGAGAGAGACAGGAAAGTATAGAGGGAGAGAGAGAGAGAGAGAGAGACAAAAAGGATAGAGGGAGAGAGGGACAGGAAAGGATAGAGAGAGAGAGAGAGAGAGACAGGAAAGGATAGATGGAGAGAGAGAGAGACAGGAAAGGATAGAGGGAGAGGGAGAGACAGGAAAGGATAGAGGGAGACGGAGAGAGAGACAGGAAAGTATAGAGGGAGAGAGAGAGAGAGAGAGAGAGACAGGAAAGGATAGAGGGAGAGAGACAGGAAAGGATAGAGGGAGAGAGAGAGAGAGACAGGAAAGGATAGAGGGAGAGAGAGAGACAGGAAAGGGTAGAGGGAGAGAGACAGGAAAGGATAGAGGGCGAGAGAGAGAGAGACAGAGAGAGAGGTAAATGGATAGAGGGATGGGTGACTGAGAGAGAGAGTGAGAGGGATACAGACAGAAAAGGAGAGACTGGGACGGACACAAAGTGGGAGGATAGAGAAAGGAAAAGATAGAGAGGGGGCTGATAGGCAGGGCAGCTCAGGCGGTGCTAATGGAGAATGTGCACATGGCGGACCCCCACTTCCCCCTCTTCCCATGGGCACTGAGCATGGGCTCCCTCAGCCAACAGTGACAGGAGCTGACGGGGGTGTACTCACCCCTGGGAGTAAACCCTGTGATCCTGGGTCAGGGTGACCTGCTCCCCACCCCGTCCCTTCCCCCCTGATGGTCAGGAATAAGGAGTAGCTCCCCACAGCAATGAGGGCCTGGACGGAGGGCAGTCAGCCATTTCAGTTCATCTCTGTCATGAGAACCCAGCAGCAGCAGCAGCACCACTCCCAATCTCCCCCCGCATCCCCCCCCCCGGCCCAGAGCTCCCTGATCACAGCTCTCTGTCTGTGTGAGAGAGAGAGAGAGGGAATGAGGAGGTTTGCCCACATCCCTCTGAAGGAGAAAGGATGAGCCATCAGTGGGAATCCACGTTGCCCCCCCCACCCTCCGGACATCCCTGAGGAACGGGACGTGGCTGTGCGAAGCGAGTTCTGGAAGATACCTGTGTGGTACCATCGGAGCGGAGCTCAGTCTGTCCGGCCCATCGGGTCTGCTTCCCCCCATTCGGTCGCGGCCAGTGGGTTTCTCGTCCCCAGCCTTCTCTCCGTAAAACCCCCCTTGATTCTTCCCCCCCTAACCCCCGACCATCAAAGAACGTGTCTATCTCCATCCTGAAAACGCTCAATGGCCCGACCTCCGCCGCCCCTCCGCAGCGAAGAATTCCACAGACTCACCACCCTCCGGCTGAAGAGGTTTCTCACCGTCTTCGTTATAGAAGGTCGTCCCTTCACTCTTAACATTGAAGGGCATACGCCAGGAGCGATAACGATGGCGAGCAGCGAGAAAGGTCGGAACGGACATCCTGACTGGTTAAAACATCGTTGTTTTATTTAGACTGACACGTGAGCTTGTAAAGTGCACCGCAGTTCTTCCAACGATTGATTGAGCAGATGGAGAAACCGGTAAAACTGGTGAATGGGACAAAAGTGGACAAACAGGAAGCTGGAAGGACACAGCATCCGGCCCCGCAGGGGCCAACCGCACCTCCCAGTTACCGCCCATTTCAATTCCCCTAACATCTCCCTTTCTGACATGACCATCCTCGGCCTCCTCCATTGCCAAAATGAACCACAGTGCAAATTGGAGGAACAACACCTCAGTCTTCCATCTGGACAGCCAACAGCCCAGAGGACTCATCAGTGAGTTCCCGATGAAGGACTTGTGCTCAAAACATCGACTCTCCTGCTCCTCAGATGCTGCCTGACTGGCTGTGCCTTTTCCAGCACCAACACAATTTCGACTCTGATCTCCAGCATCACTTTCTCAACGTTGAGTTCTCCAATTTCAAATAACGTCCCTTCCCATCCCCTGACTCCCTTCGCAGTCCGCCCCCATCTCTTCCACTCCTCCCTGCCACCAGCCGGATTCATTCTTCCTGTTGACCAACCAGGTCGTACCCTCGACCTGTCTTCACCAATCCCCAGGAGGAAGTGAGGTCTGCAGATGCTGGAGATCAGAGTTGAGATTGTGTTGCTGGGAAAGCACAGCTGGTCAGGCAGCATCCGAGGAGCAGGAGAAGCGACGTTTTGGGCATAAGCCCTTCACCAGGAATGAGGCCTGGAGGAAGAACGTCTCATATATCGCCTTGGGACCCAGCAACCACACGGGATAAATGTGGATTTCAACAGGTTCCTCATTTCCCCTCCCCCCACATTATCCCAGTCCCAAGCCTCCAACTCGACACTACCCTCCTGACCTGTCCATCACCCCCTCCCCCGATCTATCACCTTCTCTCTCACCTTCATTCACCTATCACTTTCTCAGCTGTCTTCCCCCTACCCCACCCTCCTCCCATTTATATCTCAGCCCCCGCCCACAAGCCTCATTCCTGACGAAGGGCTTTTCCTACTCCTCGGATGCTGCCTGACCTGTTGTGCTTCCCAGCACACACTCTTCACCTATCCCCCCCCCGCCCCATTATCTGCAGCTCCCCCCCACCCTCTGTCCTGAAGAAGGGTTACACCTGAAATATTGACTTCTGCACCTCCTGATGCTGCCTGGCTTGCTGTGTTCTTCCAGCCTCCTGCTTGTCTACTTTGGATTCCAACATCTGATGGGTTTTTTTATGTCTGGTGAATCGGAGTCATTTTGTTTACTTTGAAATGGTCTCCACGCTGACTAGTACGTTGACTTCCAAGTGTTCTTGTTGTGGGATTTACCCTCTGGGTGTTAATTTTGCAGTTTTATGAGCTCCTGGGTATGTTTTATAATGTTCTTGAGTGTAATTGTAATGTGTACCATTCTTTATGAGACTTGAGTTCTGTTTGTAATGTGAATACTGGATTGGGGGAAATGAAGGGGCTGAAAGGGTAAGTGAAGAGGCAACTGGGAAGAAGGACATAAATCTATGTGAGGCATTGGCGGGTGTAAAGGATTATGTTGGGTGTTGGATGGGGAAGAGCATGAGAAGTAATTAGAGGGTGTGAAGTAGGTGAGGATGAGAGTGGCCTGTCGGAAGAGTTAGGAGCCGCTAACAGCAATGACGAACTGTGTTGAAAGAGACTGTTCACTGAATACTCTGACGACCCAGATTAAGTTTAAAAAACATCACACAACACCAGGTTTATTTGGAAGTGCAAGCTCTTGGAATGCTGTTCCTTCATCAGGTAGCTAATGTGGCAGGATCATAGGACACAGAATTTACAGCAAAAGATCAGTGTCATTTAACTGATGAGATATATTGAACAAACCTAGATTGCTGTTAAATCTTTAATCTTTTAGAATATGGATACAGGTTTTGATTCATTAGTGTGTAAATCCCAGAACTTCTTTCAATTGACATTCCCAAGATAACTTGGGGTTTTACTAAAAAAGGTGACCTCTCAGCTCAGACAATGCATTAAAGGTGTGAGGTTAGAGTCTGTCTGTCTTCCAACCTTGAGTCAAGACTGGTTCTATTTCCAAAGTAGGAATTTATAAAATGTCACATGGATTATTTTTACAAAATCTTGTTATCTCAGAAATGTTACTTGAAAGAAGTTCTGGGATTTACATATTAATGAATCAAAACTGGCATCCCCATTGTTGTGAAGATGTGGATATACTTTTAAGAAAGTTAAAAGTTTAAGAACTACCGGACCCGGCACCTGTGTATTCAAAAATGGTAACAATGAAACACTGGGTCTAACCACTTGATTAATTCATTGCTTGGAGACAAAAACAAATTTGAATTCGGCTGATTAGTTTAAACTACACTTGAAACATATCAAGATTGAACTGAGTACATTGTGTCATTGGCTTTTAAGATTGTCAATGTGATGTTCTGGAGTATAAGACTGGGGGGGGGATTGAACAGTTGAGAGGAGATCTGCCACATCTCAGCATGTAAGAGACTGTTTGGAAGAAATCTCTCTCTTAAAAGTCCCTTTTCAATCAGTAACTTGTAATGCAGAAATTCCTAACAAGGAGAAAAGAAAATCTGAAGACAAGAACGTGCAACTTTCAGGTTTTGAGATAAGAATTGTTGTGGATGTAGGTTTACTCACTGAGCTGCAAGGTTCATTTCCAGACGTTTCATTACCCTACTAGGTAACATCTTCAATGGGCCTCAAACGAAGCAATGCTTAAAAATTCATGGTTTCTATTTATATATTTGGGTTTCTTTGGGTTGGTGATGTCTTTTCCTGTTGTGATGTCTTTTCCTGTGGTGAAGTCACTTCCTGTTCCTTTTCTTGGGGGCGGTAGATAGGGTCTAACTCGATGTGTTTGTTGGAATGCCATGCTTCTAGGAATTCTCGTGCGTGTCTCTGTTTGGCTTGTCTGAGGATGGATGTATTGTCCCAGTTGAAGTGGTGTCCTTTCTCATCTGTATGTGAGGATACCAGTAAGAGAGGGTCATGTCTTTTTGTGGCTAGTTGGTGTTCATGTATCCTGGTGGCTAGTTTGTCCAATGTAGTGTTTGGTACAGTTCTTGTACGGTATTTTGTAAATTACATTAGTTTTGCTCGTTGCCTGTATAGGGTCTTTCAAGTTTGTTAGCTGCTGTTTTAGTGTGTTGGTGGGTTTGTGGGCTACTATGATGCCAAGGGGTCTGAGTAGTCTGGCAGTCATTTCCGAGATGTCTTTGATGTAGGGGAGAGTGGCTAGGGTTTCCGGACGTGTTGTGACTGCTTGTTTGGGTTTGTTGCTGAGAAATCAGCGGACTGTGTTCATTGGGTACCTATTCTTTTTGTAACAGCTGCTCTTATTTTTTTGATGTATTTTAGGTGTTTGAGGCGATTTCCTCGAAGCAGCAATTACGGTTTCATATGCTGTTGCATTATCTTGGAACTTTGGAGGAAAAAAAAGTCCAAGCGGCAGCAGTTTTAAAAGGGAGAGGAACAGACAAAGAAAGCACATGGTGAAGTCAGTGCAGGAGAGAGAGAGAGAGAGAGAGAGAATCTACACTGCTAACTGACAGAGTTAGCAGTTACTGCCTTTGCTGTGGAATTCATGGATCGCTGGACATTGGAGTAAATCTGGGAAAATTAACAGTGAAATTCACAACTGATCTTGGAGGAACCGGTTTTGGAAAGGTCACAGCACAGAAGCAGATAAGTGGATTTCAAACGTGGCATTAAAATAAGTCTGCAGTAGTGAGTAGCGTGGGTTCTTTCTTGATTATATGTTTTATTGAGCTATGTCTCTTGATTAAACTTAAAATATAAGCCATAAGTATTCATTTAACCTGGAGCAGAATAAGACAGTGCTATTTTCTGGGTCTTAGATTGAAAGAAGCAAATCTGCCTTCAGAAATGAGATCACGAGGCTCCAGAGGAAGTATATTCCTGTTAGGGTGAAAGGAAAGTTTGGTAGGTATAGGGAATGCTGGATGATGAAAGAAATTGAAGGTTTAGTTAAGAAAAAGAAGGAAGCGTATGTCAGGTTTAGACAGGACAGATCGAGTGAATCCTTAGAAGACGTTAAAGGCAGTAGGAGTATACTTAAGAGAGAAATCAGGAGGGCAAAAAGTGTACATGACATAGCTTTGGCAAATAGAGTTAAAGAGAATCCAAAGGATTTTTACAAATACATTAAGGACAAAAGGATAACGAGGGAGAGAATAGAGCTCTTCAAAGATCAGCAAGGTGGCCTTTGTGTGGAACCGCAGGAGATAGAGGAGATACTAAAGGGCATGGAAGATGTAGAATGTACGGAAGTAAATGGTGACATCTTGGAAAATGTCCATATTACAGAGGAGGAAGTGCTGGATGTCTTGAAAGGCATAAAAATGGATAAATCCCCAGGACCTGATCAGGTGTAGAGCTTAAACATGTGTTGCTGGAAAAGCGCAGCAGGTCAGGCAGCATCAAAGGAGCAGGAGAATTGACGTTTCGGGCATAAACCCTTCTTCGGGCTTATGCCCGAAACGTCGATTCTCCTGCGCCTTTGCTGCTTGACCTGCTGCGCTTTTCCGGCAACACATTTTTAAGCTCTGATCCCCAGCATCAGCAGTCCTCACTTTCTCCTGATCAGGTGTACCCTAGAACTCTGTGGGAAGCTAGAGAGGTGATTGCCAGGCCTCTTACTGAGATATTTGTATCATCGATAGTCACAGGTGAGGTGCTGGAAGACTGGAGGTTGGCTAACATAGTGCCACTGTATAAGAAGGGTGATAAGGACAAGCCAGGGAACTATATACCAATGAGCCTGACATCGATGGTGGTCAAGTTGTTGGTGGGAATCCTGAGGGTCAGGATGTACATGTATTCGGAAGGGCAAGGACTGATTAAGAATAGTCAACATGGCTTTATGCGTGGGAAATCATGTCTGATAACCTTGATAGAGTTTTTTGAAGAAGGAACAAAGAGGATTGATGAGAGCAGAGTGGCAGATGTGATCTATATGGACTTCAGTAAGGCATTTGACAAGGTTTCCCATGGGAGACTGGTTAGCAAAGTTAGATCTCATGGAATACAGGGAGAACTAGCCATTTGGATACAGAACTCGCTCAAAGGTAGAAGACAGAGGGTGGTGGTGCAGGGTTGTTTTTCAGACTGGAGGCCTGTGACTAGTGGAGTGCCACAAGGATCAGTGCTGGGTCCTCTACTTTTCATCATTTACAGAAATGATTTGGATATGAACATAAGAGGTATAGTTAGTAAGTTTGCAGATGACATCAAAATCAGAAGTGTAGGAGCCAACAAAGAAGGTTACCTCAGATTATAACATGATCTTGATCAGATGGGCCAATGGGCTGAGAAGTGGCAGGTGGAGTTTAATTTAGATAAATGCGAGGTGCTGCATTTTGGGAAAGCAAATCTTAGCAGGACTTATACACTTCATGGTAAGGTCCTGGGGAGTGTTGCTGAACAAAGAGACCTTGGAGTGCAGGTTTATAGCTCCTTGAAAGTGGAGTCACAGGTAGATAGGACAGTGAAGGCAGCGTTTGGTATGCTTTCCTTTATTGGTCAGAGTATTGAGTACAGGAGTTGGGAGGTCATGTTGTGGCTGTACAGGGCATTGGTTAGGCCACTGTTGGAATATTGCGTGTAATTCTGGTCTCCTTCCTATCGGAAAGATGTTGTGAAACTTGAAAGGGTTCAGAAAAGATTTCCAAGGATGTTGCCAGGGTTGGAGGGTTTGAGCCATAGAGAGAGGTTAACTAAGCAAGGGCTGTTTTCCCTGGAGTGCCGGAGGCTGAGGGGTGACCTTACAGATGATGATAAAATCATGAGGGCATGGATAGGATAAATAGACAAGGTCTTTTCCCTGGAGTTGGGGGAATCCAGAACTAGAAGGCATAGATTTAGGGTGAGAGGGGAAAGATATAAAAGAGACCTAAGGGGCAACTTTTTCACGCAGAGGGTGGTGCGGGTATGGAATGAGCTGACAGGATGTAGTGGTGGCTGGTACAATTACAACATTTAAAAGGCATCTGGATGGGTATATGAATAGGAAGGGTTTGGAGGGATATGGGCCGGGTGCTGGCAGGTGGGACTAGATGAGGCTGGGATACCTGGTCAGCATGGACGAGTGGAACTGAAGGGTCTGTTTCCATGCAGTACATCTCTGTGACTGTATGACCTGTTGTACCTGCAGACCAACCTTCTGTGATTCATGCACAAGGACACCCAGGTCCCTCTGCACAGCAGCATGCTATAACTCACCTGTCCCCAATCTGCCCTGCCTTCTACTTGAACACGATTTGCCTCGCCCCCTCATTTGTACCTGATCTGCCCCCATTCCCCGCTTCACCTGTGTCTGGTCTGCCCCTTACCTTACCCGATCCTCCCTATCCTCTTAACTGTACCCAATCGGGAATGCCACTCTCACCTATACCTGATCTGCCCCTAACCCTTTATCGTCCCCTGTCCCATTCTGCTGCTGATGTGCTCCTTACATTGTCAGAACGTGCATTCTCCCTGCACACTGCTCCTCCGACAGTAACTGCTGGCTCTAGGCTGACCTTCCAACAGTGCCACTCTCCCTCAGCACTGACCCCGTGTCAGTGTGACCCTCCCTCAGCACTGACCCCGTGTCAGTGTGACCCTCCCTCAGCACTGACCCCGCGTCAGTGTGACCCTCCCTCAGCACTGACCCCGCGTCAGTGTGGCCCTCCCTCAGCACTGACCCCGTGTCAGTGTGACCCTCCCTTGTCACTGACCCCGTGTCGGTGTGACCCTCCCTCAGCACTGACCCCGTGTCAGTGTGACCCTTCCTCAGCACTGACCCCGTGTCAGTGTGACCCTCCCTCAGCACTGACCCCGTGTCAGTGTGACCCTCCCTCAGCACTGACCCCGTGTCAGTGTGACCCTCCCTCAGCACTGACCCCGTGTCAGTGTGACCCTCCCTCAGCACTGACCCCGCGTCAGTGTGACCCTCCCTCAGCACTGACCCCGTGTCGGTGTGACCCTCCCTCAGCACTGACCCCGTGTCAGTGTGACCCTCCCTCGTCACTGACCCCGTGTCGGTGTGACCCTCCCTCGGCACTGACCCCGTGTCAGTGTGACCCTCCCTCAGCACTGACCCCGTGTCAGTGTGACCCTCCCTCAGCACTGACCCCGCGTCAGTGTGGCCCTCCCTCAGCACTGACCCAGTGTCAGTGTGACCCTCCCTCGGCACTGACCCCGTGTCAGTGTGACCCTCCCTCGGCACTGACCCCGTGTCAGTGTGGCCCTCCCTCGGCACTGACCCCGTGTCAGTGTGACCCTCTGTCAGCACTAATCCTCAGTGCTGACCCTCCGACAGAGCAGAGCTCCCTCAGTGCTGACCCTCCGACAGAGCGGAGCTCCCTCCATGCTCTCCCTCCAACATTGCGGAGCTGCCTTGCTCTTACCCTCCCACTGTGCCGAGCGCCCTCAATGCTTCCCCTCCAACAGTGCGGAGGTCCCTGTGCCCTCTCCCTCCGACAGTACAGACGTCTCTCGGCACCTGCCCTCCTCTGCTACAGAGCTCCCTCCTGTTTAGGTTAGGATGAAGTGGCCATGCTGCATTTCCCATAGTCTCCAGTTAGTCTCGTGGTGAATTAGCCATGGCATATGCAAGGTTACAATGATAGTATTGAGGGTTGAATCTGTGTGGGATCGTTTTTGGAGTTTGTTGTGCACCCAATGGGCTGAATGGCCTGCTTGCATGCTGTCGGGAGTCTCTAATTCAGAGAAGGTAGGGAATGTGAGGTGATGGTTGTCTGATCGTAGAGAACAGTGTGACAGTACGATATCTATTGGGTTGATTGAGTTTCCCTATCAGACTGTAGAGTTGGACGTGTGTCATGTAGTTAGTGCAGCCGAAGCATTCTATCAGGCACCTGTATTCCCAAAAACCCCGAGTCTCAGAGTAAATTCCGAGAATTGGAAAGTGAAAGCCATCAGTGCTTCCAACCTTTGGACTGAGACACACCTTGAAATTGCTGTACTCAGCAGTGTATAACTGGGACTGTTTACAACATTATCATTCCTGGTTAGAGCTCGGACTCAGTGAGAGGGGTGACCCCAGGTGGATGTGTCCAGGAACATCATTCTGCCTCGTTGCTGCCAGCCCAGGTCACTCCAGCTGATCTCCAGTAGCTGCCTCCTCTGTCTGTATATGTGTCAGGTACAGTCATCAAGGAGACAACTCAACCTCTGATTTCTATCCCTGTCTTTCTCAGTACCTCTCTGTGAATCTCTCTGTCTGTCAGCCGGACATCTTCTCATTCATGTCTCATCGCAAATAGGAGTAGTGTTCAGAACCATGGTCGGTTGGTATGATTTGTCTGCAAATTCTGCAACAAGAGAACTCCAACAGTGTCATGAGAAATCAGTACTGACCTTCGACGGTGCAGCGGTCCCTCAGTATTGATGCTCCGACAGTGCCTGCCTGTACTGCACTGACTGTTCAACAGTACAGAACACGCTCTGTACTGACCTTCTGACAGTGTGGCACTACCTCAGCACTGACCCCGTGTTAGTGTGGCCCTCCCTCAGCACTGACCCCGTGTCAGTGTGGCACTACCTCAGCACTGACCCCGTGTTAGTGTGGCACTACCTCAGCACTGACCCCGTGTTAGTGTGGCCCTCCCTCAGCACTGACCCCGTGTCAGTGTGACCCTCCCTCAGCACTGACCCCGTGTCAGTGTGACCCTCCCTCAGCACTGACCCCGTGTCAGTGTGACCCTCCCTCAGCACTGACCCTGTGTCAGTGTGGCACTAACCTCAGCACTGACCCCGTGTCAGTGTGACCCTCCCTCAGCACTGACCCCGTGTCAGTGTGACCCTCCCTCAGCACTGACCCCGCGTCAGTGTGACCCTCCCTCAGCACTGACCCCGTGTCAGTGTGACCCTCCCTCAGCACTGACCCCGTGTCAGTGTGGCACTAACCTCAGCACTGACCCCGTGTCAGTGTGACCCTCCCTCAGCACTGACCCCGTGTCAGTGTGACCCTCCCTCGGCACTGACCCCGTGTCAGTGTGACCCTCCCTCGGCACTGACCCCGTGTCAGTGTGACCCTCCCTCAGCGCTGACCCCGTGTCAGTGTGACCCTCCCTCAGCGCTGACCCCGTGTCAGTGTGACCCTCCCTCAGCGCTGACCCCGTGTCAGTGTGACCCTCCCTCAGCACTGACCCCGTGTCAGTGTGACCCTCCCTCAGCACTGACCCCGTGTCAGTGTGACCCTCCCTCAGCGCTGACCCCGTGTCAGTGTGACCCTCCCTCAGCGCTGACCCCGTGTCAGTGTGACCCTCCCTCAGCGCTGACCCCGTGTCAGTGTGACCCCCCCTCAGCACTGACCCCGCGTCAGTGTGACCCCCCCTCAGCACTGACCCCGCGTCAGTGTGACCCTCCCTCAGCGCTGACCCCGCGTCAGTGTGACCCTCCCTCAGCGCTGACCCCGCGTCACTGTGACCCTCCCTCAGCGCTGACCCCGCGTCACTGTGACCCTCCCTCAGCGCTGACCCCGCGTCAGTGTGACCCTCCCTCAGCGCTGACCCCGCGTCAGTGTGACCCTCCCTCAGCACTGACCCCGCGTCAGTGTGACCCTCCCTCAGCACTGACCCCGTGTCAGTGTGACCCTCCCTCGGCGCTGACCCCGTGTCAGTGTGACCCTCCCTCGGCACTGACCCCGTGTCATTGTGACCCTCCCTCGGCACTGACCCTGTGTCAGTGTGACCCTCCCTCAGCACTGACCCCTTGTCAGTGTGACCCTCCCTCAGCACTGACCCCGTGTCATTGTGACCCTCCCTCAGCACTGACCCCGTGTCAGTGTGGCACTACCTCGGCACTGACCCCGTGTCAGTGTGGCACTACCTCGGCACTGACCCCGTGTCATTGTGACCCTCCCTCAGCACTGACCCCGCGTCAGTGTGACCCTCCCTCAGGACTGACCCCGCGTCAGTGTGGCCCTCCCTCCGCACTGACCCCGCGTCAGTGTGACCCTCCCTCAGCACTGACCCCGTGTCAGTGTGACCCTCCCTCAGCACTGACCCCGTGTCAGTGTGACCCTCCCTCAGCACTGACCCCGTGTCAGTGTGACCCTCCCTCAGCACTGACCCCGTGTCAGTGTGACCCTCCCTCAGCACTGACCCCGTGTCAGTGTGGCCCTTCCTCAGCCCTGACCCCGTGTCAGTGTGACCCTCCCTCAGCGCTGACCCCGCGTCAGTGTGACCCTCCCTCAGCACTGACCCCGTGTCCATGTGGCCCTCCCTCAGCACTGACCCCGTGTCAGTGTGACCCTCCCTCAGCACTGACCCCGTGTCACTGTGACCCTCCCTCAGCACTGACCCCGTGTCCATGTGGCCCTCTCTCAGCACTGACCCCGTGTCAGTGTGACACTCCCTCGGCACTGACCCCGTGTCAGTATGACCCTCCCTCGGCACTGACCCCGTGTCAGTGTGACCCTCCCTCGGCACTGACCCCGTGTCAGTGTGACCCTCCCTCGGCACTGACCCCGTGTCAGTGTGACCCTCCCTCGGCACTGACCCCGTGTCAGTGTGACCCTCCCTCGGCACTGACCCCGTGTCAGTGTGACCCTCCCTCGGCACTGACCCCGTGTCAGTGTGGCCCTCCCTCGGCACTGACCCCGTGTCAGTGTGACCCTCTGTCAGCACTAATCCTCAGTGCTGACCCTCCGACAGAGCAGAGCTCCCTCAGTGCTGACCCTCCGACAGAGCGGAGCTCCCTCCATGCTCTCCCTCCAACATTGCGGAGCTGCCTTGCTCTTACCCTCCCACTGTGCCGAGCGCCCTCAATGCTTCCCCTCCAACAGTGCGGAGGTCCCTGTGCCCTCTCCCTCCGACAGTACAGACGTCTCTCGGCACCTGCCCTCCTCTGCCACAGAGCTCCCTCCTGTTTAGGTTAGGATGAAGTGGCCATGCTGCATTTCCCATAGTCTCCAGTTAGTCTCGTGGTGAATTAGCCATGGCATATGCAAGGTTACAATGATAGTATTGAGGGTTGAATCTGTGTGGGATCGTTTTTGGAGTTTGTTGTGCACCCAATGGGCTGAATGGCCTGCTTGCATGCTGTCGGGAGTCTCTAATTCAGAGAAGGTAGGGAATGTGAGGTGATGGTTGTCTGATCGTAGAGAACAGTGTGACAGTACGATATCTATTGGGTTGATTGAGTTTCCCTATCAGACTGTAGAGTTGGACGTGTGTCATGTAGTTAGTGCAGCCGAAGCATTCTATCAGGCACCTGTATTCCCAAAAACCCCGAGTCTCAGAGTAAATTCTGAGAATTGGAAAGTGAAAGCCATCAGTGCTTCCAACCTTTGGACTGAGACACACCTTGAAATTGCTGTACTCAGCAGTGTATAACTGGGACTGTTTACAACATTATCATTCCTGGTTAGAGCTCGGACTCAGTGAGAGGGGTGACCCCAGGTGGATGTGTCCAGGAACATCATTCTGCCTCGTTGCTGCCAGCCCAGGTCACTCCAGCTGATCTCCAGTAGCTGCCTCCTCTGTCTGTATATGTGTCAGGTACAGTCATCAAGGAGACAACTCAACCTCTGATTTCTATCCCTGTCTTTCTCAGTACCTCTCTGTGAATCTCTCTGCCTGTTTGTCTGACGTCCTCTGTTTCATGTCTTGTCGCAAGACCCTCTGATAGGGCACATATCCCTCAGCGCTGACCTTCCAACAGTGAGGTATATCTCAGCGCTGACCGCCAACATGTTGCAGCTCCCTCACTTCTTACCTCCGACAGTGCGGAACTCCCTCAGCCCTGACTGTCTGAGAATTTGGCATGCCCTCAGCGCTGATTGTCTGACAGTGAGGCACACCCTCAGCACTGACCCTCCAACAGTGCAGAGTTCCCACAGCGCTGACCCTCCAACAATGTTGCACTGCCACATCACTGACCCTTTAACAGTGCCCCTATCTCTCAATCCTGATACCCCTACATTGCAGGACTCCCTCAGGGCTGACCCTGCCACAGTGTGGCATGCCATCAGTGCTGACCTTCTGACAGTGTGGAGCACCCACAACACTGACCCCCTGACAGTGCGGGGCTCCCTCGTCGCTGACCCTCCGACAGTGCGGGGCTCCCTCGTCGCTGACCCTCCGACAGTGCGGGGCTCCCTCGTCGCTGACCCTCCGACAGTGCGGGGCTCCCTCGTCGCTGACCCTCCGACAGTGCGGGGCTCCCTCGTCGCTGACCCTCCGACAGTGCGGGGCTCCCTCGTCGCTGACCCTCCGACAGTGCGGGGCTCCCTCGTCGCTGACCCTCCGACAGTGCGGGGCTCCCTCGTCGCTGACCCTCCGACAGTGCGGGGCTCCCTCGTCGCTGACCCTCCGACAGTGCGGGGCTCCCTCGTCGCTGACCCTCCGACAGTGCGGGGCTCCCTCGTCGCTGACCCTCCGACAGTGCGGGGCTCCCTCGTCGCTGACCCTCCGACAGTGCGGGGCTCCCTCGTCGCTGACCCTCCGACAGTGCGGGGCTCCCTCGTCGCTGACCCTCCGACAGTGCGGGGCTCCCTCGTCGCTGACCCTCCGACAGTGCGGGGCTCCCTCGTCGCTGACCCTCCGACAGTGCGGGGCTCCCTCGTCGCTGACCCTCCGACAGTGCGGGGCTCCCTCGTCGCTGACCCTCCGACAGTACTCACTTGAATTTAGAAGAATGAGAGTTCATCTCATTGAATCCAGAACGGCGTTATCTCAGAACAAAGGACTGCCATTTTCAGACTGTGATGAGGAAGAATTTCTTGTCTTATGGGGTTGTGTGTGTTTGAAATGTCCTGGTACAATGAACAATGAAGGCAGAGCTATTGTGTCTGTTTAAGGATACAGTGCATGAACTGTTATTCATTGGAGAATCGACGGTTATGGGACATGGGCAAGAAAGTAATTGTGAACCATGATCCTGTCGAATGGCAGAGCAGATTCAAGTGGCCTACCCCTGTTCCAATTTCTTGTGGTCTTACATCACAGAGTGCTCGAGGAAAGAAATCATTTGGTTGTCTGTGTATGTGGTGGTGGGTGGAGGGCAGTGTTGGGGTTGTGGTAGATGGGGAGTGTGGGGAGGGGGAGGCGGACCTTGGTTTCAGAGGGGAACCTGCAATGGACGGTGTTGTCCTGCATCTGCTGCCCTACCCTGTGTGTGGTTCAAGGTGGTAGGTTTTTGTGGGTAATGTTAGGGTATCCTGGTGGTTGTGTTCTCGGCAATGAAGTATTGGAGTCTCCATCTTGAACAAAATGCACCTTCTTTACTGTAGATTGTTTAAGGGCAATGTATGAGAATGTGTCCACTGCAGCTTGACATACCCAGTTGCAGCAACAAATCTCTTCAATTTCAAATGTCATCTCTGAACACTTCGTGACATCTTTACTCATTCTTTTGTATTTAGCAATGTAGCCATTGATTTGTGGCCTCTGTAATACATTTGTAAACATGTGAACGTTACACCTAAGATGTAGGCTATAAACACCTCACAATCCATGTAGCTACAATTCCAACATTTCAGTCAAAGACCTTGCTGTGCTTAAAAAGAGTACGACACTGAGTCCAGTCAATGATGCATCCGCATCAGCAGGCAGATCTGGGTCAGAATGAGCCCATATTTAATGAGTATCAATGAAGTTTAATGTGGAGAAGTGTGAGGTGATTCACTTTGGAAGGAGCAACAGGAATACTGGGCTAATGATACAATTCTTATGAGCAGAGAGATCTCGGTGTCCACATACATAGATCCCTGAAAGTTGCCACCCAGGTTGATAGGGTTGTTAAGAAGGCATACACTGTGTTAGCTTTTATCGGCAGAGAGATTGAGTTTCAGAACTTTGTGGTCATGTTGCAGCTGTACAAAACACTGGTGTGGCTGCATTTTGGAGTATTGCGTACAGTTCTGGTTGTCGCATTAGATTAGATTCCCTACAATATGGAAACAGACCCTTCAGCCCAACAAAAGTCCATTCTGACCCTCCGAAGATTAACCCACCCAGACCCATTTCCCTCTGACTAATGTACCTATCACTGTGGGCAATTTAGCATGGCCAATTCACCTGACCTGTATACTTTTGGATTGTAGGAGACAACCGGAGCACCCGGAGGAAACCCACATAGACACAGGGAGAACGTGCAAACTCCACACAGACAGTCGCCGGAAGTGGGAATCAAACCCAGGTCCCTGGTGCTGTGAGGCAGCACTGCTAACCACTGGGCCACCGTGCCTCCCATGGTGCATTATAGGAAGGATGTAGAAGCTTTGGAAAAGGTGCAGAGGAGATTTAGAGTCATAGAGTCATAGAAGATGTACAGCATGGAAACAGACCCTTCGGTCATTTACCGGAATGTTGCCTAGTATGGAGGGAAGGTCTTCGAGGAACTTGAGGCTGTTTTCGTTAGAGAGAAGAAAGTTGAAAGGCGACTTAATTGAGACATTTAGGATAAGATAGGGTGGACGGTGAGAGCCTTTTTCATCGGATGGCGATGACTAGCATAGGGGGACATAGCTTTAAATTGAGAGGGTGATAGGTATAGGACAGATGTCAGAGGGAGTTTCTTTACTCAGAATAGTAGGGACATGAAACACACTGCCTGCAACAGTGATAGACTCGCCAACATTGAGGACATTTAAATGGTCTGAACGAGAATGGAATGGTGTAGATTAGATGGGCTTCAGATTGGTTTCACAGGTTGGTGCAACGTCGAAAGCCGAAGGGCCTGTCCTGTTCTCTGTTCAGTCTGATCCTTTCAAAGACGATTTATTGAATTTATTCCCAATAACACATTTTCTTTTGGCAACAATGTCATCGCAGTGAATCATTTGCGATTGCCAAATTAAATAAGAAATTTCCACTTCGTTCCGCATACCTGTGAATCACTGAAGCTGCGAGATAGCAGAAAACCGTTGATTTGACTTGTCTTTATCAGGATCAGTTCTGATGTCTGGTGTGTGAGTGATATGTTCCAAAGATTTTTCCTGGATTATTGGAGGCTGAGGGGTAATCTTACAGAGGTTTCTAAAATCATGAGGGGCATGGATAGGGTGAATAAGCAAAGTATTTTACCCGGGTGGGGGAGTCCAAAAATAGAGGGCATGTGCTTAACATGAGAGAGGAAAGATTTAAAAGGGACCTAAAGGATGACAAAGACGGGGGGTCAGAGTGTGTTATATACACTGTCCTTTCCCTTCTCTGGGACTGAGAGTCACAGTGTGTTATATACACTGTCCTTTCCCCTCTCTGGGACAGGGGGTCAGAGGGTGTTACATACACTGTCCTTTCCCCTCTCTGGGACTGGGGTTCAGAGTGTGTTAGATACACTGTCCTTTCCAATCTCTGGACTGTGGCCACTGTGTGTTACATACACTGTCCTTTCCCCACTCTGGGACTGGGAGTCAGAATGTGTTACATACACTGTCCTTTCCCCACTCTGGGACTGGGGGGTCAGAGTGTGTTACATACACTGTCCTTTCCCCCCTCTGGGCCTGGGAGTCACAGTGTGTTATATACACTGTCCTTTCCCCACTCTGGGACTGGATGTCACCGTGTGTTATATACAGTGTTAATTCCCCTCTCTGGGACTGGGGGTCACAGTGTGTTATATACACTGTCCTTTCCCCACTCTGGGGCTGGGAGTCACAAAGTGTTATATACACTGTCCTTTCCCCACTCTGGGACTGGGGGTCACAGTGTGTTATATACACTGTCCTTTCCCCACTCTGGGACTTGCGGTCAGAGTATGTCACATACTCTGTCCTTTCCCCTCTCTGGGACTGTGGTCACTGTGTGTTACATACACAGTCCTTTCCCCTCTCTGGGACTGGAGGTCAGAGTGTGTTACATACCCTGTCCTTTCCCCTCTCTGGGACTGGGGGGGGTCACTGTATGTTACATACACTGTCCTTTCCCTACTCTGGGACTGGGGGTCAGAGTGTGTTACATACCCTGTCCTTTCCCCTCTCTGGGACTGGGGGGGTCACTGTATGTTACATACACTGTCCTTTCCCTACTCTGGGACTGGGGGTCAGAGTGTGTTACATACCCTGTCCTTTCCCCTCTCTGGGACTGGGGGTCACTGTGTATTACATACATTGTCATTTCCCCACTCTGGGACTGGGGTCACTGTGTGTTAAATACACTGTCCTTTCCCCCCTCTGGGACTGGGGGTCAGAGTGTGTTACATACTCTGTCCTTTCCCCTCTCTGGGACTAGGAGTCACAGTGTGTTATATACTCTGTCCTTTCCCCTCTTTGGGACTGGGGGGTCACTGTGTGTTATATACACTGTCCTTTCCCCTCTCTGGGACTGGGGGTCACTGTGTGTTACATACACTGTCCTTTCCCCTCTTTGGGACTGGGGGGTCACAGTGTGTTATATACACTGTCCTTTCCCCACTCTGGGGCTGGGAGTCACAGTGTGTTATATACACTGTCCTTTCCCCTCTCTGGGACTGGGGGTCACTGTGTGTTACATACACTGTCGTTTCCCCTCTCTGGGACTGGGGGTCACAGTGTGTTATATACACTGTCCTTTCCCCACTCTGGGACTGGGGGTCACTGTGTGTTACATACACTGTCATGTCCCCACTCTGGGACTGGGGTCACTGTGTGTTAAATACACTGTCCTTTCCCCCCTCTGGGACTGGGGGTCAGAGTGTGTTACATACTCTGTCCTTTCCCCTCTCTGGGACTGGGAGTCACAGTGTGTTATATACTCTGTCCTTTCCCCTCTTTGGGACTGCGGGGTCACAGTGTGTTAAATACACTGTCCTTTCCCCTCTCTGGGACTGGGGGTCAGAGTATGTTACATACACTGTCCTTTCCCCTCTCTGGGACTGGGGGTCACAGTGCGTTATATACACTGTCCTTTCCCCACTCTGGGACTGGGGGCCAGAGTGTGTTACATACACTGTCCTTTCCCCTCTCTGGGACTGGGGGTCACTGTGTGTTATATACACTGTCCTTTCCCCTCTCTGGGACTGGGAGTCACAGTGTGTTATATACTCTGTCCTTTCCCCTCTCTGGGACTGGGGGTCACAGTGCGTTATATACACTGTCCTTTCCCCTCTCTGGACTGGGAGTCACTGTGTGTTATATCCACTGTCCTTCCTCCCGCTCTGGGACAGGGGGTCAGAGGGTGTTACATACTCTGTCCTTTCCCCTCTCTGGGACTGGGAGTCACAGTGTGTTATATACACTGTCCTTTCCCCTCTCTGGGACTGGGGGTCACAGTGCGTTATATACACTGTCCTTTCCCCTCTCTGGGACTGGGAGTCACAGTGTGTTATATACTCTGTCCTTTCCCCTCTCTGGGACTGGGGTTCAGAGTGTGTTAGATACACTGTCCTTTCCAATCTCTGGACTGTGGCCACTGTGTGTTACATACACTGTCCTTTCCCCACTCTGGGACTGGGAGTCAGAATGTGTTACATACACTGTCCTTTCCCCTCTCTGGGACTGGGGGTCACAGTGCGTTACATACACTGTCCTTTCCCCTCTCTGGGACTGGGGTCACTGTGTGTTACATACACTGTCCTTTCCCCACTCTGGGACTGGGAGTCAGAATGTGTTACATACTCTGTCCTTTCCAATCTCTGGGACTGGGGGTCAGAGTGTGTTACGTACACTGTCCTTTCCCCTCTCTGGGACTGGGGTCACTGTGTGTTATATACACTGTCCTTTCCAATCTCTGGGACTGGGGGTCACAGTGCGTTACATACACTGTCCTTTCCCCTCTCTGGGACTGGGAGTCAGAATGTGTTACATACTCTGTCCTTTCCAATCTCTGGGACTGGGGGTCACAGTGCGTTACATACTCTGTCCTTTCCCCTCCGGGGACTGGGGTGTCACAGTGCGTTAGGAAGACTGTCCTTTTATCCCTTTATGGGAGTGGGAGTGACATTGCATTAGATAGTCTGTCCTTTCTTCACTGTTGGACTGGGGAATCATGGTGCATTAGGTATACTGTCCTACCCCCACCTTGTGGGACTCGGGGAGTCACGGTGTGTTGGATACAACCTCCTGTATGCCCGTCTGAAACCGGCGGTCACAGTACATTCGATACACTGTGCTTTCCCCTACTCTGAGGTCAAGCTGCATGAGATACACTGACCTTTCCTCCCGCGTATTGAATTGAGGGTCACGGTGTGTTCAATAAACTGTTGTTTCCAGCAGCTCTGGGACCAATAGTCATGATGCATTAGATACGCTCCCACCAGAACAAGGGGTCACTGCTCATTAGAAATGCTGTCCTATCAGCCCTCTGGAACCGGAGGTCACAGTGCATTAGATACACTGTCCTCTCCTATCCCCCCACCACCCCAGACCAGGGGGTCACAGTGTGTTAGATACACTGTCCTTTCTCCCACCCCATCTCTTGACCAGGGGGTCACAGTGCTTACTTAAACTGACCTCTGGAACAGAGGTTGCAGTGTATAAATATACTGTGCTTTTTCCTCCGTTTATGACCAAAGGGTTACAGTGCATTAGGTACACTGCCCTTTTCCCACTTCTGGGACCGGGGGTCACACTGTTACATACACTGTCCTTTCCCCTCTCTGGGACTGAGAGTCACTGTGTGTTACATACACTGTCCTTTCCCCTCTCTGGGACTTGGGGGTCAGAGTGTGTTATATACTCTGTCCTTTCCCCTCTCTGGGACTTGGGGGTCAGAGTGTGTTACGTACACTGTCCTTTCTGCCCTTCTGTGATTGGTGTCATGATGTATTAAATACGCTGACCTTTTCCCCCCTATGATACACAGTTCTTTTCTCCCCCAGGAAGTGGGGGGAGTCATGGTGAATTAGATCCACTGTCCTTCCTCCCGCTCCAGGACCGGGGGTCACATTGCATTTGGTGGCCTGTTCTGTCCTGTTTTCCAAACGGGTGTGTTGACCAGCTGCTTATTTGTTCTCTGTTCACTTTCAGAACCATGTCCCCAGTCTCAGGTAAATCCCTGCAGCTCGTGTACATTGAGAAAGATACGTTGCTTCTTAATGAGGATGCTTTTCAAAGCTGTTTCTTACGAGAGGATGTGAAGGATCGTCCAGTGTGTGTGATTTCTATCATCGGGGAAGAGAGGAAAGGAAAATCCTTTCTACTCAACTATCTCCTTCGTCGGCTCCATCATCTGGTCAGTAACAAGCTTCCATCACTTCCTCTCTCACTCTGGTTGGTGAACTCTGCTCATTGTTTACCTTTCCAAAAGTAGGCAGAAATAACAGCAATATAAATGTATGTAATATATTTAAATTTGAAATTGATCCGTGTGCTTTCATATTCATGTACATTTCTGCATCAATTTCTTTCTCTGGATCACAAATCTGTGTCTTTCTTCCCCTCTCAGCCTCTATCATCAATCCTCATCTCAATCTTCCTCATGTCCTATTCACAGTCCTCAGACCAATCAGTTACTTGTTGCCAGCTGAATCTTCATTTGCACTAGGCTCTGGATTACAGCTTCTCTGCACCTTCTCCTGCTGTGCTGGGGCCAGCAGCTGTGTAAACAGCGCTTACAAATGAGTGTCAGCTTACTCGCTTTCTAAATACATGCTGCACTCCTTGTTTTAAAATAAATTCTTTCTCATGTCAGCCCATCATGCAAATAAAGATGAAAGTATTAAGTCATGGTCTTTACAGAGGTCAGGTTTGTATTTGCCCCTTTGTTGGTTCCCTCACTACCTGCCACAGGCCCAGTCCAGCAGCTATGTCCTTTAGGACCCAACCAGCTTGAACACTAATGCTGCTGCTGAGTCACTGTTGGTGGTGGACATTGAAGTCCCCATTAGTACCCTTGCCATCCTCAGCGCTTCCTCCTGATTCATCAGCTGAAGGAGGATGGTATGTAGTAATTAGCAGGAGGTTTCCTTGCACATGTTTAACCCAAAGCCGTCTGATTGCCAACCCCTCTCCCCAACACTGACTGTATTCCACTGTGTCAGTGTCACCACCTCTGCTGATGGGACAGAACATCTGAGGATGGTGATGGTAGTGGCCGTGAGATAGTTCTCTCAGTTTTGGCACTAACCCTCAGACATTACTAAGGACATCCTTTGGTGGGTCAGTGAAACAACTCTTCAGAGATTGACTACCCAACCCCATCATCCTTCACTTACAACTGCATGGCCTTTGACAATAGCACTGCCTCTCACTGAGTCAGGCGTTCAGCAAGTCAATATCCCTGACATATATCCTTTTTGTATTAGCCAGGGCTCCCTGATGGGACTAGGTTAACAGCCCCCATCAGGGAGCTCATATTCTATGAGGTCCAACTGACTGACCTCGTTCCAGTCTCTACAGATAACAGAGCTGTTTCTGCCTTTGGTGTTTCTGGCACCTTTGTCAATCCCATATGATCCATTTGGTTTCATTTGTTTATTGAGATTTTCTAATGGTTTATATAACTGAGTGACTTGGAGCATTTCAGAGTTCAGTTAAGAATCAATCAGAGTGCTATGGGTCTGGAATCACATGTTTCCTTCCCTAAAAGACATTGGTGAACCAGTTAGGTTTTTCCATCAAATTGTGAATGTTGTTATGACTTTGTCAGGGGTAATGCATTGACAATCAAACATCATTACTCTACCATTCTCAAATTTTAAAGCAATTGCCAAAATGGCCAAGTCTCACTTTTGGACTGATTTCAATGCAATCAAAAATAATCAGTTTATTGTATAATAAAACTTAGTCTTGAAACATACTGCTTGCATTTAAGCTACAATTCTGGAATTTCATCCATATCTCCTCCGAATTCCAAACACCGACACATACACACACAACACAAAGTATTTATCAGCAGAGCTGATAGGTTTGATGGGAAATGTAAAGAACAAGGAGAAGTACAGCACAGGAAGCCTGTTTAGATCATCATGCCCAAACTAAACTAAAAAAAAACCTTCTGCCCTTATTCGGACCATATCCCTGTATTCCCTCCCCATTTGCCTCTTAAATGTCGACAACCTGTCTGCTTTCACCACCTCTTCTGGCAGTGCATTCCAGGCTCCTACCACTCTGTGTGTGAAAAACATCCAGTTAAACTTTCCCCTCTCATCTTGAACTCCTGTGATTGAAACTTGAACACTAGGGAAAAAAAAACTCTGACTATCTACCCTGTTGTCGCAAAGCTGATGTGTAAAAATGATAAAATTGTAAAATGGGCAACAGCATTGTGACATCCCTTGAAAAGCTGATGTTCTTTTTGGTGCTTAGAGATTTAAAAATGAATTTCTGTGGGTAAGCAGCTGCAAGTGCTCAAATTGAGGGGGTGATTCAGTTAGCAGGGCCAAGCAGCCTTTTTACCCAGACAACAGTTTAAATTACAAAGGCACTTGGAGACTAAGGATCAACTAAATTTAAAATGGATTGTTTTGACACCCAGAAATCAATCAAATTATAAGAATTGAATGTGTCATGGGGCAGTATATAAAACCAGACACAGTCAGCTGTCATCTGAAGAGATAAGAGCTGCCCAGCTGTAGGAGAAAAACTATCATCCATCTATAAACGATACCAAGGCACGTTCAGCTAATATTTCAGACAGCGGCATTCGGCAGACTGAGAAGGTGTTTCAGACTGAGGGAGACAGCAGAATCCGAGGAAAGGACAAGGACTATTCTCGAAGATGTACCTTTGCTGCAGTTTTGAGAGATTAAGTTTTAAGTTACTGTTCTTAGTAATTGATTTATATAAGTGGGACCTGTATTATTGAAACTGCATCCTATTAGAATCTTGTTTTATTCAGAGCTAAGTAGTGTTATGACACGGAGGTGAATTCCTCTGTTAATTAAACCAAACACCCAGAAAAGCTACCCTCACCTCGTAATCTGTTAAAATGTAGCCTGACAGAGAACTTCCAAATGTAACCTGACAGAGAACTTTCAAATTCCACTATTTAAAATAAAATTCAATTTATTTTTCTAACTCTAACAGTCAACATTAAACAAAACAAAACTGTTCACAAATCCAAGCCCCCTTTCTCTTAACTATTTGCTATCTGCCACCAACTCTATAACAATATGCTGTTCTAATAAAACACTTATTAAGATTACATCAATTTAATTTCATAACAACACAGTCACTGTCTTCCTCTCTGCCTTCACTCTTCCAGCTGAGGATCTCCCTGGGTTGTCTTCTTTCTTTTTACTGATTACATTTCACTTGAAAAGTTACCTTTGATGGAGAGTGTTTCCTAATTTCTTTGAGAGCAAGCTGTTAAGAAAGGCAATTAGCTCTCTCTGTCCAAGGTAGTTACTCTCTGACCAGTTTTCAAAATGTCTGCATTTTATATCTCCCCCCCCCCCCCCCCCAACATGGGATCATATCATTGGTTTGATGTTGGCAAAATGATAAATTAAAACACAATTGGGATTTAGTATCCTGGGGCATAATTAAAACTGGTTAAATTCGAATTGTCGTCAAAACAGAACTAACTCAGTATTCATATCACAGCCAAATGTTACATATTTTCAGTTTTCCAGTCTGCTGTGAGACTGCCGTCTAGTCATATACACAGGGGCTTCTAATCTCTCAGTGCAGAACAGCATCCACTCTCTTTTAAAGACACATTGCATACCTTCAACTTCATAACAGTAGTTAGAGAGAAATTGCTTGGTTTGTTAGTGGTTCTCTTAATTTGTTCGTTGTTGGAGTGAGATAAATGAATTTTTAATTTGTTAACTCATCAAGAATTCTATTTCATTTAACTACTCCTTTATAACAGATTAGGGGGTAAGAGGTAGGTTATACCATTTGTCATCCTGACTTCATCAGTATATGAGGTAAGGTGCTCCTCTCTGGGTGTTTTGGGTTTTAATTATTGCAGGGGTGGGGGGTGGGGTGGGGGTGGGGGGTGGGGGCTGGGGGGGGTTGACTTCCGCTTCATAACACTATCTATGCCTCTTATAATTTTGTTGACCTCTATCAAGGCTCCTCTCAGCCACTATCTTTCTAGTGAAGCTGGAAATGTGTTGCTGGAAAAGCGCAGCAGGTCAGGCAGCATCCAGGGAACAGGAGAATCGACATTTCGGGCATAAGCCCTTCTTCAGGAAGCCCTTCCTGAAGAAGGGCCTACGCCCGAAACGTCGATTCTCCTGTTCCCTGGATGCTGCCTGACCTGCTGCGCTTTTCCAGCAACACATTTCCATCTCTGATCTCCAGCATCTGCAGACCTCACTTTCTCCTCATCTTTCTAGTGAAAACAATCGTAGTCTTTTTAACCTTTTTCGCATAGGCAGTGCCCTTGAGACCAGGCAACATCCCAGTGAACCTTTTCAGTACTCTCTCCAAAGCTTCCACATTACTCTGGTAGTATGGAGACCAAAACTGCACACAATACTCCAAATGCAGCCCAACAAGGGTTTTATATCGCTGCAACATGGTTTACCAACTCTTGTATTCCATACCATATGTCTTCTCAACCATCTTGGCCACCTGTATTGCCACTTTAAGGGAACCGTGGACCTACACGCCCAGATCCGTCGATGTGTTAATGTTCCTAAGGGTCTGCCATTTACAGTACAATTCCCACCTGAATTTGATCCTTCATGAAAGGGAACAAGGGAAAAATGACATTCCAGCTCACCCAGGATCTGAAAACGAAGCATAGAATGTGGTGAATTTCCAAAATGGAATTGCTGACAGCTTAAAGTGATGGAATATCTTTGTCAGGCAGGATCTGAATCTGCTTTACAAGGTAGTCAAACACTGACGTCTGAAAACTTTTTCAGGATCTCAGAAACACCTTGTGAGATGGAGAGAGACTCGAAGGTCTTGGGATTTCTGCCTTATTGACTCCTGAGGCCTATATAACACAGAGGTCAAGTCCAGGAATAGATGCTAGATAACCACTCCCACAGAATGCCACATAGCCTTTCGAAGCCAGGTTTTCCAGTAGTTCAGGGCCAGAACCTCATCTGTCATCTCCCTAAAAACATTTGTTTTCCCTTTCTCCAAAGTCACAAGATTTCTATGAACAGCAGATAAACCACAGCATGTTGACATTAATGTCACAATTTTGGTTAGCTCAGTTTGCTGGACAGCTGATTTGCGATTCAGAGTGATGCCTGACATAACTTCACAGAGGCCCGTATCCCATCACCAGGTCACGCTTTGTTTACACATGCATAACACAAGGGACCCTCCTGTTAATACCTGTCAGCCAGGGCTTCCTGATTGGGGCTGTTAATCTGGTCCAATCAGAGAACTCCATGAGGACCCCCCCTGGCTGACATCCCTCCCACTTTAAGTCCTGGGACGTAGGCCTGTTCTTTTTCCTGTAGCTTCTCCTGGGGTGTTTTCGCACGGAGTCCAATTCCTCTGACTCTGCCTCAGATATGAGTGGCTTGTATCAGTCCATGGCCCACCTCTTGCTCCCAGAATGAAGAAATTCATCTTCAGGTGGTAACAACATGGAGGCTGTGATATGTGATATGTCCATCTCGTCCTCAGAAGTTTCTTCGATGCTCAGTGGAGGGGGAGAGTCCATGGTTTGGACAACCTTTCCGGATGTTCTGAGGGGCCAGGGAATGTCGTGTGCCTGGCCCCATTTGTGAGGTTGCAGGTTTCACGTGCTTATTCAAGACCATCTCTCCTACCCAAACGTTGTGCATCACAGGACCTGACCTCATATCACTCATATCTCTTACCACCATTCCTGTCATTGCAATACCAAATTTCATCCTGTGAAGTAAACTGCCTCCCTCACTTAGTGGAGTTTTGTGTCCGGTATCAGTGTTCCTCAAGCCGGTTCACCCCTCCCCACTCCAAGCCAGGTAAATCAGGTTTAACCTGATGTGGAGTCTTCTCCCCATTAGCAACTCTACTGGAGCTGTCCATATCGTTGTGTCAGGGGTGGTCCTAAAATCAAACAGGAACTAGGACACAAGTTTGTATTGAGTAAAAGTCTGAGCTGTTTCTTTAAGCCTGCCTTCAAAGTTTCAAGGTCACAGTGGGTCAGGCAGTATCCATGGAGACAAAGCAAGCTAACATTTCAGCTCTGATGGAAAGTCATCTAGACTCAAAACATTAGATTGCTCTCTCTCCATGGAATCTGTCAGATCTGCTGTGATTTCCAGCATTTAGTGTTTTCAGTACAGATTCCGGCATCTGCAGTAACTTGTTCTTTCAAAGATTGAACTACTTTTGCTGTCAGACTATTGGACAATGGATGATATGGAGCTGTCCTTACATGCTGAATGTCATGAGACTTCAGGAAATAGTTAAATTTTCCACTGGTAAATTATGGCTCATTGTCTGTTATCAACACCAGCTGGAGTCTGTGCGATGCTCGCAACTTTTCAGTCATCGTCCCTGTGTTTGATTAATTAACTTTATGCACATCCAACCACTTTGAATGGGTGTCCATAATGGCTAAAGACATACAGTCCATGAAAGAACTGGCATAGTCAATGTGTTACCAAGTCTATGGTTTAGCCAGCCATTCCCAGAAATGTGGGAGAGCTGCTGGCAGTAATGTTTTGTCCCAGTAGGCGCTGCCCAATCAATGTAGCTATGTCTGCATTTTTGGAAACCCCTGGATGACCCTGTTGGAGTTCAGCTGGTATCTGGCAGTGACTTCTACTCAGGACAATCACTCTTGCTCCCCAAAATAAAATGTATGATGATCTGGGCTTGCCAGGTTCAGAAAGGTTTAAATTCTGATTGTGATGGTCCTTTTATTTCCCCCATCACCACCAGTGGTTGGGGTTTTGCCAGGATGGGATATTTTTGTGTCCACCGTCTGATATTGTCAGCAGTGACTGGAAGGGTATCCAGGAAGTTTAAAACCAGAACAAACTCTTCCAGTGGCAGCACCACCAGTGGTGTATCCGTCAGTGGGAGCTGGCTCAATGCACCCACATTTCCAACTTGGTCTCCTGATGATGTTCCAACTTGTAATTGTCCACACTCGGAATAAGGACCCACCATTGAAGTCAACCTGATGCTTTAGGAGCAACAACCCTGTCTTCTTTAAGTAACCCTAGCAGTGACACGTTGTCCGTTACTATTATAAATTTACATCTGAATAGGTATTGGTAGAACTTCCTTACACCAAAGATGAGTGACAAACCTTTCTTCTCTATCTGGGAATATTTTTGTTCAGCATCAGCCAAAGTCTGGGAAGCATTCACTATCAGGCATTCCTCTCCGCTGGGCCACCGGTGAGTCAATACCACCCCGATACCATAGGGGAGGCATCGCATGTCAGCACTACATCTGGCTTGGAGTCTGAGTGTGTCAAAACCTTAGATGACAATAGCTGCTTCTTCGCTTCCCTAAGTATTGTATCTTGTCTACAAGACCATTTCCAAGGCTGACTCTTTCTCAATAGCAGATCTAAAAAAGGCAGGATGGAGGCCAGGTTATATATGAACTTTCTGGAAAAATTCACCAACCCAAGGTAAGACATAAGCTCCAGTCCAGACATAGGAGCCAAGTCACCTTCAATCATCCCCACTTTATTTTCCATTGGGTATAACCCGGTCTTGTCGAGTTTGTAGGAAAAAGTGAGGACTGCAGACACTGGAGATCAGAGTTGAAGAGTATGGTGCTGGAAAAGCACAGCAGGTCAGGCAGCATCTGAGGAGCAGGAGAATTGACGTTTTGGGCATAAGTCTGTCATCAGGAAGGGCTTATGTTCGAAATACTGGTTCTCCTGCTCCTCGGATGCTGCCTGACAGCTGAGGCTTTTACAGCACTTGTCAACTCTGTAACCCAAGTAAGTCACTTGGGGGGCCTGGAACACACATTTTTCCCTTCTAAGGCATATATCTGCCTGGAAGAAACATTGAAGCACTATGTCCAAGTTCTCTAAATGTTCTTTCTGGGTTTTCCTGGTTGTTAGTACATCATCCATAATGATAAATGACCACCTGGGGTAGATCTTGTAAAATATTTTCCATTGTCTGCTGGAAAATGGCACAGGCTGATGATACCCCAAAGAGCAGTCTCATGTATTAGTACAGTCCATTATGGGTATAGATTGCAGCTTCCTCTGGGAATCCTCATCTAATTGCAATTGCAGGTACACATGGCTCATGCCCAGCTGTATGAAGCACAGCACTCCTGCCCGCCAGTTTTTCATGTAAGTCCTCAGTGCGAGGGATTGGGTATATATCCATCTGCGAAAAGCATTTGTTTGAAGTCTCCACAAAGGCAAACCGATCCGTCAGGCTTCACAGTCGGTATGACCGGTGCTGCCCATTCGGCTAACTATACCGTTTTGATGATTCCTTCACTTTCCAGCCTCCTGGTTTCTGCCTCCACTGGGCGGCCCTTGCAGAATCGTGAAATTGCTTCCTGGTCAACAGGCAAGGTGGTCTTTGCTCCTTTGATAGTCCCTACACTTTCCAGAAAAATGTCCCGGTATTTAATTTAGATCTCACTCAGGCAGCTATTTCTGATCAAAAAATGTTGAGCCAATCCAGTTGAATCTTTCTCAACTCATTTCGCCTGATCAGACTCTGACCCGAGTCTTTTACTACAATCAATGGGAACTGAAGCAACTATTTCTCATAAGCAACTGGAACCAAAGTTGTGCCCTTAATCTGTTGGGGTTCCCCAGTATAGGTTCTCAGCCTAGTCGAGGTTTTATGCAACTTAAGGGTTGGAGTCCAGAATGAATTTTGGTAATGACTAGTTCCACAATCACTGATACATCCACACCAGAAAGTCAACCTCCATTAAAACTGGGTGAGCCTTTAACCAAATGTTTAGTTTGATTGGTTTTGATTTGGATGTTGCTAAGCAATGTGACTGTTCCAAACCAGCTGTCTGTGGACTTTCTAGGGTGTGCACTCAATTCAGCCTCAAAAATGTTAGCCATTTGGCTGAGGTTTGGCTTTGTTTTGGGTTTGCCAATGAGCTGACCTCAGGACATGTCCTGAGTGAAGCTATGCAATTGCCTTCCCTCAAGTGGTGTTCCCTGAGCTCAGTCAGTTCTCTAACAAAGGCGTCCACTTCCAACAGATTACTCTGTAACCCAAATGTCCCACTTGCTGCATCTTTCTAATGACACAGTGTAGTCCCTGTTTGAAATCCAGTTGAGCTTCAGCTAGTTGTTGCTTTTGCCTGGTCACATCATGAATCCCAAATACCAAATGGTGTCTCAGCATCTAAACCAAAATCACATGCCTCTGTCAGTTGTCCTAACCTCACCAAAAATCCTGAAACAGGTTCCTCTGGTTTTCGAACTACTAAAAGCATCTCAGAATTAGAGGAGGCGCGGAGTCATAATTTTCCTTCGCTAAATCCGTGAATGCTTGAAAGATTTTAGTAGCTAGTGCCTCACGGAAAGTTAAGCTCCTCGTAATCAGAAAACCAGCGAGTCCGCAGGCTGTCAGTATTATCTGTTGCTTTTCGTCTGCCCCAATGTTACTTGCCAGGAAAAGATACCACATTCGTTCCCCATTCAGTGCCCAGTCTTCGACATCAGAAGTGAATAAGTCAAGTTTCCAAAATACTGTATGTTACCAGAAATGCTGACCACAACCTCAAAGACAATTGTTGCAAGTGAGTCTCTTGAGGAACATGTTTTTCTCTCGTCACCACTGAAATAATTCCACCAAGACCAGTATCCCATTACCAAGACACCCTTTATTTACACATGCATAGTACGTGACACTGACCTAGCTAACACTCCTAGAGTGAGCAAAACCCTTGACATTCCTGTTTCAATCTGTCAGCCAGGTCTCCCTGATTGGAGTAGAAAAGTGTGGTGCTGGAAAAGCACAGCAGGTCAGGCAGCATTTAAAGAGCAGGAGAGTCGATGATTCAGACATTAGCCCTTTATCAGGAATGACATCGGTCGACTCGCCTGCTCTTCTGATGCTGCCTGACCTGATGTGCTTTTCCAGCACCACATTTTTCAAAACTCTGACTCTCCAGTATCTGCAGTCTTCACTTTCTCCTCCCTGACTGGACCAGGTTGACAGCCCCAATCAGGGATCCCATATACTATGGCTGACCTCGTTCCAATCACTACAGTGTCAACAGTGTGGGTTCACGTCCCACACTAGCTGAGGTTACCATGAAGGACTCTCCTTCTCAACCTCTCCCCTCACCTAAGGCATGCTGACCCACAGCTTAAACCACAACCAGCTGTCGCTCTCAGATGAGAGAGCAGCCTAATGTCTGGTAAAACCACAGCCACTTCACTTTTACCAGCACTAACTTCAGTGACAGATCACTTCCCTTCCAGATCAGTTTTATTTCCAAGTTCCCGATGGCTTTCTTAACAGAAGGTGAGGAGCATGTGGCTGTGGATGGGTGAACTTGAAGGGGTCTGACAAACGCTGAGGAAACATTTCCAGGCTCCAGACAAACACTCAGCTTTACAATCACACAGTTTCCGAGGAGCATCCATCAATCACATCGGTTAATAGGAAAGGCAAATGGAATTTGGGTCTTCATTTCCAAGGGAATGGAATGTAAAAGATGAGAAGTTTTACTAAAACTATTAAAGGCTGTAGTCAGACTACAGTTGGAATACTGTGAACAGTTTTGAAGACTCTGTGCCTCAGGAAAAGTAGGCTGGCATTCGAAGCAATCCAGGGAAGGTTCACTCACTGATCCTGGGTACTGTCTTATGGTGGAGAGGTTGAGTAGGTTGGTCCTGTATTTGTTGGAGTTTGGATGAATGAGAGGTGACCTGATTGAAACTGACAAGATCCGAAGGGAAATTGACCTTTAGGCTGTTTCCCCTGTGTCAGAGAGTCCAGGACTTCTTCATCACAGACAGCTGTTGGGGCTGGGTAATCCTGTATATTCAAGGCTGAAATAGGTGTTTAGTTAGGAAGGGAATTGGAGGTGACAGGGAAAGTGGAATTGAGGATGGTCAGATCAGCCACGATCTTGTTGAGTGGAAGAGCAGAGTCAGTGAGCCAAATGGCCTTCTGGTGGGGGGTTTTTCCCAGACAGATCTTCATGATAAATACGGATTCATGACAATATTATCATGACCACCGTTGTGGAGATGGGCAATTGTTTCAACTGTCATGGTGTCATTTGCCAGGCCATTCATTGTGCCTCTAATGAACAAAATGCCTGTTTCCCTCCTCAATATCTCTCCCAGCGTGTTGGAGATTTGGAGTGACAAAAATTAGTCACGTGGCTGGAACCAGTATACTCTCTCCTGATGTCTGTCTTTACTCTGGCTTTCTGGTCTGTTGGGTAATTCTGTCACATCAGCAAAAAGTGGTCAGAAAATTAACCTTTTTGAAACCACGACCAAATTCTCATTCAGGAATGCAAGGACCAGGGGTGGATGGGAAGACCGAATGAAGATCTGAATGGATTTGAGTACAAGCCTGGAAGACGCAGCACGACTAAAGGTGTTTTCATCTGGAGTGAACCGTTCTTGATACACTCAGAGCATGGTAAGGTAGGTGAGAGCACATTCGATACTAAATGAGAAACATATTCTCAAACTGTTTATCATGATACAGCAAGTGGATGGAGGTGGGTGACTATTACCAGATAGGGAGCTGAGGCATCGCTGTATACTTAGATGTTCACTGTAATTGAAGGGTTAGTGGTGACGGAGCTCCTTATACTTGAAGGATCAGCGCTGAGGGAGCTCTGCGCTTATCGAGTTTTGAGAAGATTTGTGTCTCAGGTTAAGCTCAGGTTCCACACTGTCAGAGGGTCAATACTGAAGGAACTCCGCACTATTGGAGGGTCAGCATTGAGGGGACATTGCACTGTCGGAGGGTCAGCCCTGTGGGAGCGCCGCACTGAGGGAGGGTCAGCTCTGAGGGAGCCCCGCACTGTGGGAGGGTCAGCGCCGAGGGAGCCCCGCACTGTGGGAGGGTCAGCGCGAAGGGAGCCCCGCACTGTGGGAGGGTCAGTGCTGAGGGAGCCCCGCACTGTGGGAGGGTCAGTGCTGAGGGAGCCCCGCACTGTGGGAGGGTCAGTGCTGAGGGAGCCCCGCACTGTGGGAGGGTCAGTGCTGAGGGAGCCCCGCACTGTGGGAGGGTCAGCGCCGAGGGAGCCCCGCACTGTGGGAGGGTCAGCGCCGAGGGAGCCCCGCACTGTGGGAGGGTCAGTGCTGAGGGAGCCCCGCACTGTGGGAGGGTCAGTGCTGAGGGAGCCCCGCACTGTGGGAGGGTCAGTGCTGAGGGAGCCCCGCACTGTGGGAGGGTCAGCGCCGAGGGAGCCCCGCACTGCGGGAGGGTCAGCGCCGAGGGAGCCCCGCACTGTGGGAGGGTCAGTGCTGAGGGAGCCCCGCACTGTGGGAGGGTCAGCGCTGAGGGAGCCCCGCACTGTGGGAGGGTCAGCGCCGAGGGAGCCCCGCACTGTGGGAGGGTCAGCGCCGAGGGAGCCCCGCACGGTGGGAGGGTCAGCGCCGAGGGAGCCCCGCACGGTGGGAGGGTCAGCGCCGAGGGAGCCCCGCACTGTGGGAGGGTCAGCGCCGAGGGAGCCCCGCACTGTGGGAGGGTCAGCGCCGAGGGAGCCCCGCACTGTGGGAGGGTCAGCGCCGAGGGAGCCCCGCACTGCGGGAGGGTCAGCGCCGAGGGAGCTCCGCACTGCGGGACGGTCAGCGCTGAGGGAGCCCCCAACTGTCAGAGGATCAGTGCTGAGGGAGTACTGCACTGTCAGAGGGTGAGCTCTGAGACAACTCCGCACGGTCGCAGGGTCAGGGCTGTGGGAGCTCCACACTGTTGGTCTGTCAACGATGAGGGAGCTCTGTACTGTTGGATGGTCAGCACTGAGGGAGCTCTGCACTGTCAGTCCTCTATCTTAAAGTATAAATCTCTTTAAATTCAGGTTCAGAGGAATTGAAAACCCTTGCAAAGAGGCAGGGTTACTGGATTGAATAATCCTTTCCCATCTGTGTGTAATACAGGAGGGAGAATGGAGACCAATTCCCCGAACAAGACAGAGAGGCTACAAACAGAAATCAGGCCTGGAATGACTGAAAACATGTCACAAGCGCATCTCCATTTGTTTCACAGATGGCAGTATTTCTGGTCGACACAGAAGGATGTGATGGTCATGAACGAAAGAAAAGCCTAAGTGTTCAACTGTCAGCACTCAGTATGTTGCTGAGTTCATACATGGTGAGTAAAATGTGATCCAGTTTCAGCAACAGATCAAGAGAGGAAGACTACAGCAGACTACCTAAGTCCGCTCGAGCAAACAATGTGATGCTTGGAGTGTACTGTACGACACAGTTGAGCACATGGGCTGTGTTATAACAGACAGTGTGACACTCGGGGTGTGTTATAACAGACAGCGTGACACTCGGGGTGTGTTATAACAGACTGTGACACTCGGGGTGTGTTATAACAGACTGTGACACTCGGGGCGTGTTATAACAGACAGCGTGACACTTGGGGTGTGTTATAACAGACAGTGTGACACTCGGGGTGTGTTATAACAGACAGTTTGACACTCGGGGTGTGTTATAACAGACAGTTTGACACTCGGGGTGTGTTATAACAGACAGTGTGACACTCGGGGTGTGTTATAACAGACAGCGCGACACTCGGGGCGTGTTATAACAGACAGCGTGACACTCGGGGCATGTTATAACAGTCAGCGTGACACTCGGGGTGTGTTATAACAGACAGCGTGACACTCGGGGCGTTTTATAACAGACAGCGTGACACTCGGGGTGTGTTATAACAGACTGTGACACTCTGGGTGTGTTATAACAGACAGTGTGATACTCTGGGTGTGTTATAACAGACAGCGTGACACTCGGGGTGTGTTATAACAGACAGTGTGACACTCGGGGTGTGTTATAACAGACAGTTTGACACTCGGGGTGTGTTATAACAGACAGTTTGACACTCGGGGTGTGTTATAACAGACAGTGTGACACTCGGGGTGTGTTATAACAGACAGTGTGACACTCGGGGTGTGTTATAACAGACAGTGTGACACTCGGGGTGTGTTATAACAGACAGTTTGACACTCGGGGTGTGTTATAACAGACAGTGTGACACTCGGGGTGTGTTATAACAGACAGTTTGACACTCGGGGTGTGTTATAACAGACAGCGTGACACTCGGGGTGTGTTATAACAGACAGTTTGACACTCGGGGTGTGTTATTACAGACAGCGTGACACTCGGGGTGTGTTATAACAGACAGTGTGACACTCGGGGCATTTTATAACAGACAGTTTGACACTCGGGGTGTGTTATAACAGACAGTTTGACACTCGGGGTGTGTTATAACAGACAGTGTGACACTCGGGGTGTGTTATAACAGACAGTGTGACACTCGGGGTGTGTTATAACAGACAGCGTGACACTCGGGGTGTGTTATAACAGACAGCGTGACACTCTGGGTGTGTTATAACAGACAGCGTGACACTCTGGGTGTGTTATAACAGACAGCGTGACACTCGGGGTGTGTTATAACAGACAGCGTGACACTCGGGGTGTGTTATAACAGACAGCGTGACACTCGGGGTGTGTTATAACAGACAGTTTGACACTCGGGGTGTGTTATAACAGACAGTGTGACACTCGGGGCGTGTTATAACAGACAGCGTGACACTCGGGGCGTGTTATAACAGACAGCGTGACACTCGGGGCGTGTTATAACAGACAGCGCGACACTCGGGGCATGTTATAACAGTCAGCGTGACACTCGGGGCGTGTTATAACAGACAGCGTGACACTCGGGGTGTGTTTTAACAGACAGCGTGACACTCGGGGCGTGTTATAACAGACTGTGACACTCTGGATGTGTTATAACAGACAGTGTGACACTCGGGGTGTGTTATAACAGACAGTGTGACACTCGGGGTGTGTTATAACAGACAGTGTGATACTCTGGATGTGTTATAACAGACAGTGTGACACTCGGGGTGTGTTATAACAGACAGTGTGACACTCGGGGTGTGTTATAACAGACAGTGTGACACTCGGGGTGTGTTATAACAGACAGTGTGACACTCTGGGTGTGTTATAACAGACAGCGTGACACTCGGGGTGTGTTATAACAGACAGCGTGACACTCGGGGTGTGTTATAACAGACAGCGTGACACTCTGGGTGTGTTATAACAGACAGCGTGACATTAGGGGTGTGTTATAACAGTCAGTGTGACACTCGGGGTGTGTTATAACAGACAGCGTGACACTTGGGGTGTGTTATAACAGACAGTGTGACACTCGGGGTGTGTTATAACAGACAGTTTGACACTCGGGGCGTGTTATAACAGACAGCGTGACACTCGGGGCGTGTTATAACAGACAGCGTGACACTCGGGGCGTGTTATAACAGACAGCGTGACAATCTGGGTGCGTAAAAACAGTCAGCGTGACACTCGGGTTGTGTTATAACAGACAGCGTGACACTCGGGTTGTGTTATAACAGACAGTGACACTCGGGGTGTGTTATAACAGAGAGGGTGACACTCGGGGTGTGTTATAACAGACAGTGTGACACTCGGGGTGTGTTATAACAGACTGTGACACTCGGGGCGTGTTATAACAGACAGTGTGACACTCGGGGTGTGTTATAACAGACAGTGTGACACTCGGGGTGTGTTATAACAGACAGCGTGACACTCGGGGTGTGTTATAACAGACAGTTTGACACTCGGGGTGTGTTATAACAGACAGTGTGACACTCGGGGTGTTGTAACAGACAGCGCGACACTCGGGGCGTGTTATAACAGACAGCGTGACACTCGGGGCATGTTATAACAGTCAGCGTGACACTCGGGGTGTGTTATAACAGACAGCGTGACACTCGGGGCGTTTTATAACAGACAGCGTGACACTCGGGGTGTGTTATAACAGACTGTGACACTCTGGGTGTGTTATAACAGACAGTGTGATACTCTGGGTGTGTTATAACAGACAGTTTGACACTCGGGGTGTGTTATAACAGACAGTGTGACACTCGGGGTGTGTTATAACAGACAGTGTGACACTCGGGGTGTGTTATAACAGACAGTGTGACACTCGGGGTGTGTTATAACAGACAGTTTGACACTCGGGGTGTGTTATAACAGACAGTGTGACACTCGGGGTGTGTTATAACAGACAGTTTGACACTCGGGGTGTGTTATAACAGACAGCGTGACACTCGGGGTGTGTTATAACAGACAGTTTGACACTCGGGGTGTGTTATTACAGACAGCGTGACACTCGGGGTGTGTTATAACAGACAGTGTGACACTCGGGGCATTTTATAACAGACAGTTTGACACTCGGGGTGTGTTATAACAGACAGTTTGACACGCGGGGTGTGTTATAACAGACAGTGTGACACTCGGGGTGTGTTATAACAGACAGTGTGACACTCGGGGTGTGTTATAACAGACAGCGTGACACTCGGGGTGTGTTATAACAGACAGCGTGACACTCTGGGTGTGTTATAACAGACAGCGTGACACTCGGGGTGTGTTATAACAGACAGCGTGACACTCTGGGTGTGTTATAACAGACAGCGTGACACTCGGGGTGTGTTATAACAGACAGCGTGACACTCGGGGTGTGTTATAACAGACAGCGTGACACTCGGGGTGTGTTATAACAGACAGTTTGACACTCGGGGTGTGTTATAACAGACAGTGTGACACTCGGGGCGTGTTATAACAGACAGTGTGACACTCGGGGCGTGTTATAACAGACAGCGTGACACTCGGGGCGTGTTATAACAGACAGTGTGACACTCGGGGCGTGTTATAACAGACAGCGTGACACTCGGGGCGTGTTATAACAGTCAGCGTGACACTCGGGGCGTGTTATAACAGACAGCGTGACACTCGGGGTGTGTTTTAACAGACAGCGTGACACTCGGGGCGTGTTATAACAGACAGTGTGATACTCTGGATGTGTTATAACAGACAGTGTGACACTCGGGGTGTGTTATAACAGACAGTGTGACACTCGGGGTGTGTTATAACAGACAGTGTGACACTCGGGGTGTGTTATAACAGACAGTGTGACACTCTGGGTGTGTTATAACAGACAGCGTGACACTCGGGGTGTGTTATAACAGACAGCGTGACACTCGGGGTGTGTTATAACAGACAGCGTGACACTCTGGGTGTGTTATAACAGACAGAGTGACATTAGGGGTGTGTTATAACAGTCAGTGTGACACTCGGGGTGTGTTATAACAGACAGCGTGACACTTGGGGTGTGTTATAACAGACAGTGTGACACTCGGGGTGTGTTATAACAGACAGTTTGACACTCGGGGCGTGTTATAACAGACAGCGTGACACTCGGGGCGTGTTATAACAGACAGCGTGACACTCGGGGCGTGTTATAACAGACAGCGTGACAATCTGGGTGCGTAAAAACAGTCAGCGTGACACTCGGGTTGTGTTATAACAGACAGCGTGACACTCGGGTTGTGTTATAACAGACAGTGACACTCGGGGTGTGTTATAACAGAGAGGGTGACACTCGGGGTGTGTTATAACAGACAGTGTGACACTCGGGGTGTGTTATAACAGACTGTGACACTCGGGGCGTGTTATAACAGACAGTGTGACACTCGGGGTGTGTTATAACAGACAGTGTGACACTCGGGGTGTGTTATAACAGACAGCGTGACACTCGGGGTGTGTTATAACAGACAGTTTGACACTCGGGGTGTGTTATAACAGACAGTGTGACACTCGGGGTGTGTTGTAACAGACAGCGCGACACTCGGGGCGTGTTATAACAGACAGCGTGACACTCGGGGCATGTTATAACAGTCAGCGTGACACTCGGGGTGTGTTATAACAGACAGCGTGACACTCGGGGCGTTTTATAACAGACAGCGTGACACTCGGGGTGTGTTATAACAGACTGTGACACTCTGGGTGTGTTATAACAGACAGTGTGATACTCTGGGTGTGTTATAACAGACAGTTTGACACTCGGGGTGTGTTATAACAGACAGTGTGACACTCGGGGTGTGTTATAACAGACAGTGTGACACTCGGGGTGTGTTATAACAGACAGTGTGACACTCGGGGTGTGTTATAACAGACAGTTTGACACTCGGGGTGTGTTATAACAGACAGTGTGACACTCGGGGTGTGTTATAACAGACAGTTTGACACTCGGGGTGTGTTATAACAGACAGCGTGACACTCGGGGTGTGTTATAACAGACAGTTTGACACTCGGGGTGTGTTATTACAGACAGCGTGACACTCGGGGTGTGTTATAACAGACAGTGTGACACTCGGGGCATTTTATAACAGACAGTTTGACACTCGGGGTGTGTTATAACAGACAGTTTGACACTCGGGGTGTGTTATAACAGACAGTGTGACACTCGGGGTGTGTTATAACAGACAGTGTGACACTCGGGGTGTGTTATAACAGACAGCGTGACACTCGGGGTGTGTTATAACAGACAGCGTGACACTCTGGGTGTGTTATAACAGACAGCGTGACACTCGGGGTGTGTTATAACAGACAGCGTGACACTCTGGGTGTGTTATAACAGACAGCGTGACACTCGGGGTGTGTTATAACAGACAGCGTGACACTCGGGGTGTGTTATAACAGACAGCGTGACACTCGGGGTGTGTTATAACAGACAGTGTGACACTCGGGGCGTGTTATAACAGACAGTGTGACACTCGGGGCGTGTTATAACAGACAGCGTGACACTCGGGGCGTGTTATAACAGACAGCGTGACACTCGGGGCGTGTTATAACAGACAGCGCGACACTCGGGGCATGTTATAACAGTCAGCGTGACACTCGGGGCGTGTTATAACAGACAGCGTGACACTCGGGGTGTGTTTTAACAGACAGCGTGACACTCGGGGCGTGTTATAACAGACTGTGACACTCTGGATGTGTTATAACAGACAGTGTGACACTCGGGGTGTGTTATAACAGACAGTGTGACACTCGGGGTGTGTTATAACAGACAGTGTGATACTCTGGATGTGTTATAACAGACAGTGTGACACTCGGGGTGTGTTATAACAGACAGTGTGACACTCGGGGTGTGTTATAACAGACAGTGTGACACTCGGGGTGTGTTATAACAGACAGTGTGACACTCTGGGTGTGTTATAACAGACAGCGTGACACTCGGGGTGTGTTATAACAGACAGCGTGACACTCGGGGTGTGTTATAACAGACAGCGTGACACTCTGGGTGTGTTATAACAGACAGCGTGACATTAGGGGTGTGTTATAACAGTCAGTGTGACACTCGGGGTGTGTTATAACAGACAGCGTGACACTTGGGGTGTGTTATAACAGACAGTGTGACACTCGGGGTGTGTTATAACAGACAGTTTGACACTCGGGGCGTGTTATAACAGACAGCGTGACACTCGGGGCGTGTTATAACAGACAGCGTGACACTCGGGGCGTGTTATAACAGACAGCGTGACAATCTGGGTGCGTAAAAACAGTCAGCGTGACACTCGGGTTGTGTTATAACAGACAGCGTGACACTCGGGTTGTGTTATAACAGACAGTGACACTCGGGGTGTGTTATAACAGAGAGGGTGACACTCGGGGTGTGTTATAACAGACAGTGTGACACTCGGGGTGTGTTATAACAGACTGTGACACTCGGGGCGTGTTATAACAGACAGTGTGACACTCGGGGTGTGTTATAACAGACAGTGTGACACTCGGGGTGTGTTATAACAGACAGCGTGACACTCGGGGTGTGTTATAACAGACAGTTTGACACTCGGGGTGTGTTATAACAGACAGTGTGACACTCGGGGTGTGTTGTAACAGACAGCGCGACACTCGGGGCGTGTTATAACAGACAGCGTGACACTCGGGGCATGTTATAACAGTCAGCGTGACACTCGGGGTGTGTTATAACAGACAGCGTGACACTCGGGGCGTTTTATAACAGACAGCGTGACACTCGGGGTGTGTTATAACAGACTGTGACACTCTGGGTGTGTTATAACAGACAGTGTGATACTCTGGGTGTGTTATAACAGACAGTTTGACACTCGGGGTGTGTTATAACAGACAGTGTGACACTCGGGGTGTGTTATAACAGACAGTGTGACACTCGGGGTGTGTTATAACAGACAGTGTGACACTCGGGGTGTGTTATAACAGACAGTTTGACACTCGGGGTGTGTTATAACAGACAGTGTGACACTCGGGGTGTGTTATAACAGACAGTTTGACACTCGGGGTGTGTTATAACAGACAGCGTGACACTCGGGGTGTGTTATAACAGACAGTTTGACACTCGGGGTGTGTTATTACAGACAGCGTGACACTCGGGGTGTGTTATAACAGACAGTGTGACACTCGGGGCATTTTATAACAGACAGTTTGACACTCGGGGTGTGTTATAACAGACAGTTTGACACTCGGGGTGTGTTATAACAGACAGTGTGACACTCGGGGTGTGTTATAACAGACAGTGTGACACTCGGGGTGTGTTATAACAGACAGCGTGACACTCGGGGTGTGTTATAACAGACAGCGTGACACTCTGGGTGTGTTATAACAGACAGCGTGACACTCGGGGTGTGTTATAACAGACAGCGTGACACTCTGGGTGTGTTATAACAGACAGCGTGACACTCGGGGTGTGTTATAACAGACAGCGTGACACTCGGGGTGTGTTATAACAGACAGCGTGACACTCGGGGTGTGTTATAACAGACAGTTTGACACTCGGGGTGTGTTATAACAGACAGTGTGACACTCGGGGCGTGTTATAACAGACAGTGTGACACTCGGGGCGTGTTATAACAGACAGCGTGACACTCGGGGCGTGTTATAACAGACAGCGTGACACTCGGGGCGTGTTATAACAGACAGCGCGACACTCGGGGCATGTTATAACAGTCAGCGTGACACTCGGGGCGTGTTATAACAGACAGCGTGACACTCGGGGTGTGTTTTAACAGACAGCGTGACACTCGGGGCGTGTTATAACAGACTGTGACACTCTGGATGTGTTATAACAGACAGTGTGACACTCGGGGTGTGTTATAACAGACAGTGTGACACTCGGGGTGTGTTATAACAGACAGTGTGATACTCTGGATGTGTTATAACAGACAGTGTGACACTCGGGGTGTGTTATAACAGACAGTGTGACACTCGGGGTGTGTTATAACAGACAGTGTGACACTCGGGGTGTGTTATAACAGACAGTGTGACACTCTGGGTGTGTTATAACAGACAGCGTGACACTCGGGGTGTGTTATAACAGACAGCGTGACACTCGGGGTGTGTTATAACAGACAGCGTGACACTCTGGGTGTGTTATAACAGACAGCGTGACATTAGGGGTGTGTTATAACAGTCAGTGTGACACTCGGGGTGTGTTATAACAGACAGCGTGACACTTGGGGTGTGTTATAACAGACAGTGTGACACTCGGGGTGTGTTATAACAGACAGTTTGACACTCGGGGCGTGTTATAACAGACAGCGTGACACCCGGGGCGTGTTATAACAGACAGCGTGACACTCGGGGCGTGTTATAACAGACAGCGTGACAATCTGGGTGCGTAAAAACAGTCAGCGTGACACTCGGGTTGTGTTATAACAGACAGCGTGACACTCGGGTTGTGTTATAACAGACAGTGACACTCGGGGTGTGTTATAACAGAGAGGGTGACACTCGGGGTGTGTTATAACAGACAGTGTGACACTCGGGGTGTGTTATAACAGACTGTGTGACACTCGGGGTGTGTTATAACAGACAGCGTGACACTCGGGGTGTGTTATAACAGACAGTTTGACACTCGGGGTGTGTTATAACAGACAGTGTGACACTCGGGGTGTGTTGTAACAGACAGCGCGACACTCGGGGCGTGTTATAACAGACAGCGTGACACTCGGGGCATGTTAAAACAGTCAGCGTGACACTCGGGGTGTGTTATAACAGACAGCGTGACACTCGGGGCGTTTTATAACAGACAGCGTGACACTCGGGGTGTGTTATAACAGACTGTGACACTCTGGGTGTGTTATAACAGACAGTGTGATACTCTGGGTGTGTTATAACAGACAGCGTGACACTCGGGGTGTGTTATAACAGACAGTGTGACACTCGGGGTGTGTTATAACAGACAGTGTGACACTCGGGGTGTGTTATAACAGACAGTTTGACACTCGGGGTGTGTTATAACAGACAGTGTGACACTCGGGGTGTGTTATAACAGACAGTGTGACACTCGGGGTGTGTTATAACAGACAGTTTGACACTCGGGGTGTGTTATAACAGACAGTGTGACACTCGGGGTGTGTTATAACAGACAGTTTGACACTCGGGGTGTGTTATAACAGACAGCGTGACACTCGGGGTGTGTTATAACAGACAGTTTGACACTCGGGGCGTGTTATAACAGACAGCGTGACACTCGGGGCGTGTTATAACAGACAGCGTGACACTCGGGGCGTGTTATAACAGACAGCGTGACAATCTGGGTGCGTAAAAACAGTCAGCGTGACACTCGGGTTGTGTTATAACAGACAGCGTGACACTCGGGTTGTGTTATAACAGACAGTGACTCTCGGGGTGTGTTATAACAGACAGTGTGACACTCGGGGTGTGTTATAACAGACAGTGTGACACTCGGGGTGTGTTATAACAGACTGTGACACTCGGGGCGTGTTATAACAGACAGTGTGACACTCGGGGTGTGTTATAACAGACAGTGTGACACTCGGGGTGTGTTATAACAGACAGCGTGACACTCGGGGTGTGTTATAACAGACAGTTTGACACTCGGGGTGTGTTATAACAGACAGTGTGACACTCGGGGTGTGTTGTAACAGACAGCGCGACACTCGGGGCGTGTTATAACAGACAGCGTGACACTCGGGGCATGTTATAACAGTCAGCGTGACACTCGGGGTGTGTTATAACAGACAGCGTGACACTCGGGGCGTTTTATAACAGACAGCGTGACACTCGGGGTGTGTTATAACAGACAGTGTGACACTCGGGGTGTGTTATAACAGACAGTGTGATACTCTGGATGTGTTATAACAGACAGTGTGACACTCGGGGTGTGTTATAACAGACAGTGTGACACTCGGGGTGTGTTATAACAGACAGTGTGACACTCTGGGTGTGTTATAACAGACAGTGTGACACTCTGGGTGTGTTATAACAGACAGCGTGACACTCGGGGTGTGTTATAACAGACAGCGTGACACTCGGGGTGTGTTATAACAGACAGCGTGACACTCTGGGTGTGTTATAACAGACAGCGTGACATTAGGGGTGTGTTATAACAGACAGTTTGACACTCGGGGCGTGTTATAACAGACAGCGTGACACTCGGGGCGTGTTATAACAGACAGCGTGACACTCGGGGCGTGTTATAACAGACAGCGTGACAATCTGGGTGCGTAAAAACAGTCAGCGTGACACTCGGGTTGTGTTATAACAGACAGCGTGACACTCGGGTTGTGTTATAACAGACAGTGACACTCGGGGTGTGTTATAACAGAGAGGGTGACACTCGGGGTGTGTTATAACAGACAGTGTGACACTCGGGGTGTGTTATAACAGACTGTGACACTCGGGGCGTGTTATAACAGACAGTGTGACACTCGGGGTGTGTTATAACAGACAGTGTGACACTCGGGGTGTGTTATAACAGACAGCGTGACACTCGGGGTGTGTTATAACAGACAGTTTGACACTCGGGGTGTGTTATAACAGACAGTGTGACACTCGGGGTGTGTTGTAACAGACAGCGCGACACTCGGGGCGTGTTATAACAGACAGCGTGACACTCGGGGCATGTTATAACAGTCAGCGTGACACTCGGGGTGTGTTATAACAGACAGCGTGACACTCGGGGCGTTTTATAACAGACAGCGTGACACTCGGGGTGTGTTATAACAGACTGTGACACTCTGGGTGTGTTATAACAGACAGTGTGATACTCTGGGTGTGTTATAACAGACAGCGTGACACTCGGGGTGTGTTATAACAGACAGTGTGACACTCGGGGTGTGTTATAACAGACAGTTTGACACTCGGGGTGTGTTATAACAGACAGTTTGACACTCGGGGTGTGTTATAACAGACAGTGTGACACTCGGGGTGTGTTATAACAGACAGCGTGACACTCGGGGCGTTTTATAACAGACAGCGTGACACTCGGGGTGTGTTATAACAGACAGTGTGACACTCGGGGTGTGTTATAACAGACAGTGTGACACTCGGGGTGTGTTATAACAGACAGTGTGACACTCGGGGTGTGTTATAACAGACAGTGTGATACTCTGGATGTGTTATAACAGACAGTGTGACACTCGGGGTGTGTTATAACAGACAGTGTGACACTCGGGGTGTGTTATAACAGACAGTGTGACACTCTGGGTGTGTTATAACAGACAGCGTGACACTCGGGGTGTGTTATAACAGACAGCGTGACACTCGGGGTGTGTTATAACAGACAGCGTGACACTCTGGGTGTGTTATAACAGACAGCGTGACATTAGGGGTGTGTTATAACAGACAGTTTGACACTCGGGGCGTGTTATAACAGACAGCGTGACACTCGGGGCGTGTTATAACAGACAGCGTGACACTCGGGGCGTGTTATAACAGACAGCGTGACAATCTGGGTGCGTAAAAACAGTCAGCGTGACACTCGGGTTGTGTTATAACAGACAGCGTGACACTCGGGTTGTGTTATAACAGAGAGGGTGACACTCGGGGTGTGTTATAACAGACAGTGTGACACTCGGGGTGTGTTATAACAGACTGTGACACTCGGGGCGTGTTATAACAGACAGTGTGACACTCGGGGTGTGTTATAACAGACAGTGTGACACTCGGGGTGTGTTATAACAGACAGCGTGACACTCGGGGTGTGTTATAACAGACAGTTTGACACTCGGGGTGTGTTATAACAGACAGTGTGACACTCGGGGTGTGTTGTAACAGACAGCGCGACACTCGGGGCGTGTTATAACAGACAGCGTGACACTCGGGGCATGTTATAACAGTCAGCGTGACACTCGGGGTGTGTTATAACAGACAGCGTGACACTCGGGGCGTTTTATAACAGACAGCGTGACACTCGGGGTGTGTTATAACAGACTGTGACACTCTGGGTGTGTTATAACAGACAGTGTGATACTCTGGGTGTGTTATAACAGACAGCGTGACACTCGGGGTGTGTTATAACAGACAGTGTGACACTCGGGGTGTGTTATAACAGACAGTTTGACACTCGGGGTGTGTTATAACAGACAGTTTGACACTCGGGGTGTGTTATAACAGACAGTGTGACACTCGGGGTGTGTTATAACAGACAGTGTGACACTCGGGGTGTGTTATAACAGACAGTTTGACACTCGGGGTGTGTTATAACAGACAGTGTGACACTCGGGGTGTGTTATAACAGACAGTTTGACACTCGGGGTGTGTTATAACAGACAGCGTGACACTCGGGGTGTGTTATAACAGACAGTTTGACACTCTGGGTGTGTTATAACAGACAGTGTGACAATCTGGGTGCGTAAAAACAGTTAGCGTGACACTCGGGTTGTCTTATAACAGACAGCGTGACACTCGGGTTGTGTTATAACAGACAGTGTGACACTCTGGGTGTGTTATAACAGACTGTGACACTCTGGATGTGTTATAACAGACAGTGTGACACTCGGGGTGTGTTATAACAGTCAGCGTGACACTCGGGGTGTGTTATAACAGACAGTGTGATACTCTGGATGTGTTATAACAGACAGTGTGACACTCGGGGTGTGTTATAACAGACAGCGTGACACTCGGGGTGTGTTATAACAGACAGCGTGACACTCGGGGTGTGTTATAACAGACAGCGTGACACTCTGGGTGTGTTATAACAGACAGCGTGACATTAGGGGTGTGTTATAACAGTCAGTGTGACACTCGGGGTGTGTTATAACAGACAGCGTGACACTTGGGGTGTGTTATAACAGACAGTGTGACACTCGGGGTGTGTTATAACAGACAGTTTGACACTCGGGGCGTGTTATAACAGACAGTGTGACACTCGGGGTGTGTTATAACAGACAGCGTGACACTCGGGGTGTGTTATAACAGTCAGCGTGACACTCGGGGCGTGTTATAACAGACAGCGTGACACTCGGGGCGTGTTATAACCGACAGCGTGACACTCGGGGCGTGTTATAACAGACAGCGTGACATTCGGGGCGTGTTATAACAGACAGCGTGACATTCGGGGTGTGTTATAACCGACAGCGTGACATTCGGGGCGTGTTATAACCGACAGCGTGACATTCGGGGCGTGTTATAACAGACAGCGTGACATTCGGGGTGTGTTATAACAGACAGCGTGACACTCGGGGTGTGTTATAACCGACAGCGTGACACTCGGGGTGTGTTATAACAGTCAGCGTGACACTCGGGGCGTGTTATAACAGACAGTGTGACACTCGGGGTGTGTTATAACAGACAGCGTGACATTCGGGGTGTGTTATAACAGACAGTGTGACATTCGGGGTGTGTTATAACCGACAGCGTGACATTCGGGGCGTGTTATAACCGACAGCGTGACATTCGGGGTGTGTTATAACCGACAGCGTGACATTCGGGGCGTGTTATAACCGACAGCGTGACATTCGGGGCGTGTTATAACAGACAGCGTGACACTCGGGGTGTGTTATAACAGTCAGCGTGACACTCGGGGCGTGTTATAACAGACAGCGTGACATTCGGGGCGTGTTATAACAGACAGCGTGACATTCGGGGTGTGTTATAACCGACAGCGTGACATTCGGGGCGTGTTATAACCGACAGCGTGACATTCGGGGTGTGTTATAACAGTCAGGTCACAGTTTTCCAATGTCAGATCGAGAATTCCTTGTAACACTGTGACATCGATCATTGCATGTTCTCTAATCACTTCCTTGCTTTAATTTTACAGATTTTTAATGTTGCCTCAAAGATTAATCGGACAGACCTGGAATACTTAGAGGTGCTCTTTCATCGTTTTCATTTCATCAATTTTCGGCTGCCTTCCTGTGTCTCTGCTCCCTGTCCCTTTACACAATTTATCAGTTACCTCTTGGTCTCCCCACCCCACAGTATATGACGGTTTGTTATTTACTCAGGTTGTCGGAAGTAGGGAAAGGCCCAGGCCTCATTCCTAGCCTCCTCAGTGAGTTAGGTAACTCCTGCTCCTTCATCAGGTGGTTGTGGAGGACACAATTGTAAGGGACAATTTATAGCAAAAGTTTACAGTGTGATGTAACTGAAATTAGACATTGAAAAATACCTTGATTGTTTGTTAAGTCTCTCATCTGTTACAATGACCATGTTAGTTTTACTTCTTTAAATGTAAATTACGAATCTTTTTTTTAGAAGTCACATTCTCAAGTGAACTTTAACAATTGGTGTCTTCCCAGACAATTAATTGGATATAAGCACCTCTGTGTGTTGCTGCCTGTACCATAATGTTTAGACTGATTCTAATCTAAAAAATGAATTAACAGAATCTTTCATGGATTCATGCAGTTTTTGAGCAAAGTACAATGTAACTCTGCAAGTACAAATTCACCCCACAAACATATATGTGTATGTCGCATGTGGAGGTGTGTGTGTGTGTGTATGTGTTTGGAGAGTGTATGGTGCAATGGGCTCACCTCTAGTATGACATGAACCCAACGTCCTCAAACATGACCTTGGGTTCATGTCACACTACAGGTGACCCTATTGTACTACCCACACACACGTACATACACACATAGACACTTCTGTACACACACGCACTGGTATACAAACGCACAGTGATTGGATGTGTTGTGTCTTGCTTTCCAGATGTTTCTGGACATGGCCCAACAGGTCGGAGAGGTTCTTGACTTGGATCCTATTCAGGTAATGGAGAGTGTACGATCTGATTCCCACTGTCTTGTCTTGGGTCCATGGACTGAGAGAGGGAGAGAATTTACAGAACATCACAACTTTGTGACACCTCAAAATGTTTTCCATCCAAAGGAGCCCTTCCTCAGTGTAGTCACAGATGCAATGTGAGGTAATGGAGTGGCTACTTTCTGTCGAGGAAGATCCCATGAACAGTAAGTGAGAATAGTATAGAGATGATCTGTTTTTGAGTGATGCTCACTGAGGGTCATCAATGTTGATGCCAGCATTGTGCTGAGAATTTGCATCCCCTTCATGAGCACTCCCTCCTGACACCAGAATTCCGCGTGTTTCTGGGGAGGCTTGTAGGGTCAGAAATGTTAGTGTGATGTTAAACAAAACGACAAATTTTCTACTCCGATGGACACAAATCACCACATTGCAGTGTGTTAAGAAGGTCCAGAGATGTATTTTAAGTTTTATTTCAAAAATAATAAATTATATTCACGCACTGAAACTCTCACACTCACTCAGTCTCAGACAGGTGCAATAGAAGCATAGAAACACAGACACTTAGATACACTTTCACACACAGAGAGGCACACATGGACTGAAAAATGAAGCAAACTGCACCTCTGAATCATCTCACCTCTGTGACTGGATTCACAGTTAATCTCCAACGTGGCAAAAACCCAGGTTTAACCAGAATTTCACTCTTTCAATAGCATCTGGATATCCTGGTACGTGATTGGGAATGGTCTGAAAATTACAGCAAGGATTCTGGGAAGGAATATCTGCTGGAGACCAAAACGGTAAAGACCGAACCTGTGCTTTCACTTGATGAATGGGATTGACATGCAGCTGGATTAACATCACAGGGCACTGGGGGGGGTAGAGGGGTTACTGAGTGACAGTGTGAGGGAGCTGGATTAACATCAGTAGGGATACAGTCAGTAACACAGGGGGCTGGGGGGAGAGGGGTTACTGAGTGACAGTGTGAGGGAGCTGGATTAACATCAGTAGGGATAAAGTCAGTAACAGGGTTCTGGAGGGGGGAGAGGGGTTACTGAGTGACAGTGTGAGGGAGCTGGATTAACATCAGTAGGGATACAGTCAGTAACAGGGTTCTGGGGGGGGAGAGGGGTTACTGAGTGACAGTGTGAGGGAGCTGGATTAACATCAGTAGAGATACAGTCAGTAACACAGGGCGCTGGGGTGGAGAGGGGTTACTGAGTGACAGTGTGAGGGAGCTGGATTAACATCAGTAGGGATACAGTCAGTAACACAGGGCGCTGGGGGGGAGAGGGGTTACTGAGTGACAGTGTGAGGGAGCTGGATTAACATCAGTAGGGATACAGTCAGTAACACAGTGCGCTGTGAGGAAGAGGGGTTACTGAGTGACAGTGTGAGGGAGCTGGATTAACATCAGTAGGGATACAGTCAGTAACACAGGGCGCTGGGGGCGGAGAGGGGTTACTGAGTGACAGTGTGAGGGAGCTGGATTAACATCAGTAGAGATACAGTCAGTAACACAGGGCACTGGGAGGGGAGAGGGGTTACTGAGTGACAGTGTGAGGGAGCTAGATTAACATCAGTAGGGATATAGTCAGTAACACAGGGCACTGGGGGGGAGAGGGGTTACTGAGTGACAGTGTGAGGGAGCTGGATTAACATCAGTAGGGATACAGTCAGTAAGGTAAAAACAATGACTGCAGATGCTGGAAACCAGATTCTGGATCAGTGGTGCTGGAAGAGCACAGCAATTCAGGCAGCATCCGAGGACAGCAAAATCGACGTTTCGGGCAAAAGCCCTTCATCAGGAATATATTCCTGATGAAGGGCTTTTGCCCGAAACGTCGATTTTGCCTGTCCTCGGATGCTGCCTGAATTGCTGTGCTCATCCAGCACCACTGATCCAGAATACAGTCAGTAACACAGGGCGATGCGAGGGAGAGGCGTTACTGAGTGACAGTGTGAGGGAGCTGGATTAACATCAGTAGAGATACAGTCAGTAACACAGGGCGCTGGGGGGGGTGGGAGAGGGGTTACTGAGTGACAGTGTGAGGGAGCTGGATTAACATCAGTAGGGATACAGTCAGTAACACAGGGCGCTGGTGGGGGGGAGAGGGGTTACTGAGTGACAGTGTGAGGGAGCTGGATTAACATCAGTAGAGATACAGTCAGTAACACAGGGCGCTGGGGGGGGGAGAGGGGTTACTGAGTGACAGTGTGAGGGAGCTGGATTAACATCAGTAGGGATACAGTCAGTAACACAGGGCGCTGGGGTTGGAGAGGGGTTACTGAGTGACAGTGTGAGGGAGCTGGATTAACATCAGTAGGGATACAGTCAGTAACACAGGGCGCTGGGGGGGAGAGGGGTTACTGAGTGACAGTGTGAGGGAGCTGGATTAACATCAGTAGGGATACAGTCAGTAACACAGGGCCCTGGGAGGGGAGAGGGGTTACAGAGTGACAGTGTGAGGGAGCTGGATTAACATCAGTAGGGATACAGTCAGTAACACAGGGCGCTGGGGGGGAGAGGGGTTACTGAGTGACAGTGTGAGGGAGCTGGATTAACATCAGTAGTGATACAGTCAGTAACACAGGGCCCTGGGGGGGAGAGGGGTTACTGAGTGACAGTGTGAGGGAGCTGGATTAACATCAGTAGGGATACAGTCAGTAACACAGGGCGCTGGGGGGGAGAGGGGTTACTGAGTGACAGTGTGAGGGAGCTGGATTAACAACAGTAGGGATACAGTCAGTAACACAGGGCGCTGGGGGGGAGAGGGGTTACTGAGTGACAGTGTGAGGGAGCTGGATTAACATCAGTAGGGATACAGTCAGTAACACAGGCCCTGGGAGGGGGGGGGGGTTACTGAGTGACAGTGTGGGGGAGCTGGATTAACATCAGTAGGGATACAGTCAGTAACACAGGGCGCTGGGGGGGGAGAGGGGTTACTGAGTGACAGTGTGAGGGAGCTGGATTAACATCAGTAGGGATACAGTCAGTAACACAGGGCACTGGGGGGGAGAGGGATTACTGAGTGACAGTGTGAGGGAGCTGGATTAACATCAGTAGGGATACACTCAGTAACACAGGGCGCTGGGAGGGAGAGGGGTTACTGAGTGACAGTGTGGGGGAGCTGGATTAACATCAGTAGGGATACAGTCAGTAACACAGGGCGCTGGGGGGGAGAGGGGTTACTGAGTGACAGTGTGAGGGAGCTGGATTAACATCAGTAGGGATACAGTCAGTAACACAGGGCGCTGGGGGGAGAGGGGTTACTGAGTGACAGTGTGAGGGAGCTGGATTAACATCAGTAGGGATACAGTCAGTAACACAGGGCACTGGGTGGGGAGAGGGGTTACTGAGTGACAGTGTGAGGGAGCTGGATTAACATCAGTAGGGATACAGTCAGTAACACAGGGCGCTGGGGGGGAGAGGGGTTACTGAGTGACAGTGTGAGGGAGCTGGATTAACATCAGTCGGGATACAGTCAGTAACGCAGTGCGCTGGGTGGGGAAGGGGTTACTGAGTGACAATATGTACAAGCTAGCCTGTTATGTATTTTGCCAAACAGTTTCAAACTTGTTTATGCAGGAAATTCAGAATTCCGAATCCAAATTATCTGCACCGCTGATGAAGCAACTGTCAGAGTGTGATTGCTTTCTGCTGCCTAATCCTGGAAAGAAAATCAGAATAAGTACCACCGGTCACTGGAATGGTATGTTTGGGGATGCCCTTGTGACACACAGCTACTGAATGTGACCCTAATGCAATGTAACGAGCAATCTGTGGCTCACCCCAGTTTGAATACAATTGTCCCCTCTGTCCCAGAGCAGGAAAGGGCTGTAATTACACTCAGGTCGAATAATATATTTATTTTCCCTGTCAGACATGAGTGAGGATTTCAGGAATTCCCTTGATGATTACGCCTCTTCTGTCCTGCGATCTTTACCAACCAGTGCACGAACAGCTAACAGGGGTTCAGTGGTGTCTGGCTTCCAGTTTTTTGAAAGAATGAAGGTATCAATCCAACCTCTGGTCTAACCATTGATCATAGAGAGACGTTCTGTTTTTTATTGTCATAAGTTCTGTGTAATTGTCATCTCTTTCTAATTCTCACAACAGTTGTTCACAAAAACAATTGAGAGATACTCAAAGCACATCACAACACCACTCCAGGTAAGTCATTGTGATTATTGTAGAGGTGACAAAATGAAATGGTCTGAGAGACACCAATCAGTGTCCTGATATCTCCCCGAGAGAGAGAGAGAGAGAGAGAAACACCAGTCAGTGTACAGATATCTCCCTGAGAGAGAGAGAGAGAGAGAGAGAGACACCAGTCAGTCTACAGATAACTCCCTGAGAGAGAGAGGGGACTGAGAGACACCAGTCAGTGTACAGATATCTCTCTGAGAGAGAGAGGGGACTGAGAGACACCAGTCAGTGTACAGATATCTCCCTGAGATAGAGAGGGGACTGAGAGACACCAGTCAGTGTACATCTATCTCCCTGAGAGAGAGAGGGGACTGAGAGACACCAGTCAGTGTACAGATATCTCCCTGAGAGAGAGAGAGAGGGGACTGAGAGACACCAGTCAGTGTACAGATATCTCCCTGAGAGAGAGAGAGGGGACTGAGAGACACCAGTCAGTGTACAGATATCTCCCTGAGAGAGAGAGGACTGAGAGACACCAGTCAGTGTACAGATAACTCCCTGAGAGAGAGAGGGGGGACTGAGAGACACCAGTCAGTGTACAGATATCTCCCTGAGAGAGAGAGAGGGGACTGAGAGACACCAGTCAGTGTACAGATATCTCCCTGAGAGAGAGAGAGGGGACTGAGAGACACCAGTCAGTGTACAGATATCTCCCTGAGAGAGAGAGGGGACTGAGAGACACTAGTCAGTGTACAGATATCTCCCTGAGATAGAGAGAGGGGACTGAGAGACACCAGTCAGTGTACAGATATCTCCCTGAGAGAGCGGAGACTGAGAGACACCAGTCAGTGTACAGATATCTCCCTGAGAGAGAGAGAGGGGACTGAGAGACACCAGTCAGTGTACAGATATCTCCCTGAGAGAGAGGGGACTGAGAGACACCAGTCAGTGTACAGATATCTCCCTGAGAGAGTGAGAGGGGACTGAGAGACACCAGTCAGTGTACAGATATCTCTACAAGAGAGAGAGAGAGACACCAGTCAGTGTACAGATAACTCCCCTGACAGGGAGAGGGGACTGAGAGACACCAGTCAGTATACAGATATCTCCCTGAGAGAGAGGGGACTGAGAGACAGCAGTCAGTGTACAGATATCTCCCTGAGAGAGAGAGAGAGACACCAGTCAGTGTACAGATATCTCCCTGAGAGAGAGGGGACTGAGAGACACCAGTCAGTGTACAGATATCTCCCTGAGAGAGAGAGAGGGGACTGAGAAAGACCAGTCTCCCTGATAGCTCATAAATCAGAATTTATCATTGATTTTTCCACAGATGATGAATGCCATTCAGGGATTAAAGCTGCGGGAGAAGATGCTGCAGGATTTCCAAAATTTCTTCCATTGCTCTGTACGACATCTAATTACGCTGAAATGGGGAGAGTTTGGAGAGAGCTTTTCTTTTACCTTGAAGGATGAATGTGTTATTTTCTCAATGTCTGACCCTGTGCTGTCCTTGTCCTGGGAATGTTTGATGGAGGATGTGTAGGGGGAGCTTTACTCTGTATTGAACCCCATGCTCTCCCTATCCTGGGAGTATTTAACGGCGAGGACAATGTAAAGAGAGCTTTAATCTGTATCTAACCCCGTGCTGTCCCTGTCCCTGGGAGTGTGTGATTGGGCACAGTACAGAGGGAGCTTTACTCTGTATCTAACCCCATGCTGTCTCTGTCCTGGGTGTGTTTAATGGGGGGACAGTGTAGAGGGGGCTTTACTCGAGATCTAATGCTGTGTTATTTCTGTCTTGTGCGTTTTTGATGTGGGACAGTGCAGAGGTAGCTTTAGTCATAGAGATGTACAGCATGGAAAGAGACCCTTTGATCCAACTTATCCATGTCGACCAGATATCCTCATCTAATCCAGTCTGATTTGCCAGCACATATCTCTCTTAAACCCTTCCTATTCATGTCCTCATCCAAATACCTTTCAAATAATGTAATTGTACCAGCCTCCACCACTTCCTCGGGCAGCTCATTCCATACACGCATCACCCTCTCTGTGAAAAAGTTGCCCTTTCGGTCCCTTTTAAATTTTAGCCTCTCACTCTAAACCTATGCCCTCTAGTTCTGGACTCCCCAACCCTAGGGAAGAGTCGTTGTGTATTTATCCTATCCATGCCTCCTCATGATTTTGTAAATCTCTCGAAGGTCACCCCTTAGCCTTGACACTCCAGGGAAAACAGCCCCAGCCTGTTCAGCCTCTCCCTGTAGCTCAGACCCTCCAACCCTGGCAACATCCTTGTAAATCTTTTCTGAACTCTTTCAAGTTTCACAACATCTTTCCGATAGGAAGGAGACCAGAATTGCACACAATATTCCAACAGTGGCCTAACCAATGTCCTGTACAGCCGCAACATGACCTCCCAACTCCTGTACTCAATACTCTGACCAATAAAGGAAAGCATACCAAACGCCTTCCACACTATCCAAGTAGGGCCAATCAGGGATAGCATAGGGAATTTGGGTATGGAGTCTGAGGAGGTGGGGAAGCCCTAAATGAGTTTTTTGCTTCTGTCTTTATGAAAGAAACAAACTTTGTAGTGAATGAAACCTTTGAAGAGCAGGTGTGCATGCTGAAATGGATAGAGATAGAGGAAGCTGATGTGCAGAAAATTTTGTCAAACATTAAGATTGACAAGTCGCCAGGCTCGGACCAGATTTGTCCTTGGCTGCTTTGGGAAACGAGAAATGCAATTGCTTCGCCACTTACGAAGATCTTTTCATCCTCGCTCTCCACCGGAGTCGTACCTGAGGACTGGAGAGAGGCAAATGTAATTCCTCTCTTCAAGAAAGGAAATAGGGAAATCCCCGGCAATTACAGACCAGTGAGTCTCACGTCTGTAGTCTGCAAGGTGTTAGAAAGGATTCTGAGGGATAGGATTTATGACCATCTGGAAGAGCATGGCTTGATTAAATGCAGTCAACACGGCTTTGTGATGGGCAGGTTATGCCTCACAAACCTTATTGAGTTCTTTGAGGATGTGACTAGAAAAGTTGATGAGGATTGAGCTGTGGATGTGGTGTATATGGACTTCAGTAAGGTATTCGATAAGGTTCTCCATGGTAGGCTCATTCAGAAGGTCAGGAGGAAGGCGATACAGGGAAACCTAGCTGTCTGGATACAGAATTGGCTGGCCAATAGAAGACAGCAAGTAGTAGTAGAAGGAAAATATTCTGCCTGGAAGTCTGTGGTGAGTGGTGTTCCACAGGGCTCTGTCCTTGGGCCTCTACTGTTTGTAATTTTTATTAATGACTTGGATGAAGGGATTGAAGGATGGGTCAGCAAGTTTGCAGACGACACAAATGTTGGAGGTGTCGTTGACAGTATAGAGGGCTGTTGTAGGCTGCAGCAGGACATTGACAGGATGCAGAGATGGGCTGAGAGGCGGCAGATGGAGTTCAACCTGGATAAATGTGAGGTGATGCATTTTGGAAAGTCGAATTTGAAAGCTGAGTACAGGATTAAGGATAGGATTCTTGGCAGTGTGGAGGAACAGAGGGATCTTGGGGTGCAGGTACATAGATCCCTTAAAATGGCCACCCAAGTGGACAGGGTTGTTAAGAAAGCATATGGTGTTTTGGCTTTCATTAACAGGGGAATTGAGTTTAAGAGTCATGAGATCTTGTTGCAGCTCTATAAAACTTTGCTTAGATCGCACTTGGAATACTGTGTCCAGTTCTGGTCGCCCTGTTATAGGAAAGATGTGGATGCTTTGGAGAGGGTTCAGAGGAGGTTTACCAGGATGTTGCCTGGACTGGAGGGCTTATGTTATGAAGAGAGGTTGGCTGAGCTCGGACTTTTTTCATTGGAGAAGAGGAGGAGGAGAGGGGACCTAATTGAGGTATACAAGATAATGAGAGGCATAGATAGAGTCGATAGCCAGAGACTATTTCCCAGGGCAGAAATGGCTAACACGAGGGGTCATAGTTTTAAGCTGGTTGGAGGAAAGTATAGAGGGGATGTCAGAGGCGGGTTCTTTACACAGAGAGTTGTGAGAGCATGGAATGCGTTGCTAGCAGCAGTTGTGGAGGCAGGGTCATTGGGGACATTTAAGAGACTCCTGGACATGCATATGGTCACAGAAATTTGAGGGTGCATACATGAGGATCAGTGGTCGGCACAATATCGTGGGCTGAAGGGCCTGTTCTGTGCTGTACTGTTCTATGTTCTATGTTTTAGCTGCGACTCCACTTTCAAGGAGCTATGAACCTGCACTCCAAGGTCTCTTTGTTCAGCAACTCCCCAGGACCTGACCATTATGTGTATAAGTCCTGACCTGATTTGCTTTTCCAAAATGCAACACCTTGCATTTATCTAAATTAAACTCCATCTGCCTCCCCTCAGCCCATTGGCCCATCTGATCCAGATCCTGTTGTAATCTGAGGTAACCTTCTTTGCTGTCCACTACACCTCCCATTTTGGTGTCATCTGCAAACTTACTAACTCTACCTCCTATGTTCACATCCAGATCATTTATATAATTTAAAAGCAGTAGACCCAGCACCGATCCTTGTGGCACTCCACTGGTCACAGGCCTCCAGTCTGAAAAACAACCCTCCAATTCCACCCTCTGTCTTCTACCTTTGAGCCAGTTTTGTATCCAAATGGCTAGTGCTCCCTGTATTCCATGAGATCTAACCTTGCTAATCAGTCTCCCATGGGGAACCTTGCCAAACACCTTATTGAAGGCCATACAGATCACATCCACTGCTCTGCCCTCAACAATCCTCTTTGTTACTTCTTCAACAATGCAATAAAGTTAGTGAGACATGATTTCCCACGCACAAAGCCATGTTGACTATCCCTAATCAGTCCTTGCCTTTCCAAATACATGTACACCCTCTCCCTCAGGATTCCCTCCAACAACTTGCCCACCACCAATGTCAGGCTCACTGGTCTTCGTTCCTGGCTTTTCCTTACCACCTTTCTTACTTAGTCAATATCTAACCCGGTGCTGTCCCTGTCCTGGGAGTGTTTGATGGGGGACAGTGTAGAGGGAGCTTTACTCTGTATCTAACCCGGTGCTGTCCCTGTCCTGGGAGTGTTTGATGGGGGGACAGTGTAGAGGGAGCTTTATTCTGTATCTAACCCTGTGCTGTCCCTGTCCCTGGGGGTGTTTGATGGGGGGGACAGTGTAGAGAGAGCTTTACTCTGTATCTAACCCCGTGCTGTCCCTGGGAGTGTCTGATGGGGGCACAGTGCAGAGGGAGCTTTACTCTGTATCCAACCCCATGCATACTCTGTTCTGGCTGTGTCGGATGATGACCGGTGCTCAGGAAGCTTTACATTGTGTCTAACTCCCAGGAATGTTTGATGGTGGGACAGTGTAGAGGGAGCTTTACTCTGTATCTAACCCTGTGCTGTCCCTGCCAGTGTGTGTTTTACTCTTCATTAACAGCATGCGGTTTGATTTCAGGAGATAGATGACGACAATTTCAATGAGATCCTGAAAATCTCTCCAATGTCAATGAGGGACCGTCTGGAGACAAAGGCCAATGAGCTGGTGGAGGAATTTAAGCAGCAACTGGAAGTGGGTGAGGAACAGAGAGAGGGTGAGGTCACGGAGTTGGATAATCTCCTGAAGAAAGAGACTGAGAACTTCTGCAAGGCTTATACCACAAAATATAACTGGGCCATTGGCAAGCTGAGGCAAACGTTGTTGAAGGGGTTTGAATGTTTCATCAAGGAGCAGGTAACTCAGATCCAAAATGTACAGTGCTTGTGAATGCAACAGTGTAGAGGCAGCTTTACTCTGTATCTGTGCTGCCTCTGTCGTTGTGTGCTTTGCTCACCATTAACTGCATGTGGTTTAATTTCAGGAGGTAGGTGATGATGATATCTCTGTGATCCTGAAAACCTCTCCGATGTCAATGAGGAACCGTCTGGAGACAAAGGCCAATGAGCTGAAGGGTGAATTTAAGCAGCAACTGGAAGTGGGTGAGGAACAGAGAGAGAGTGAGGTCACGGAGTTGGATAATCTCCTGAAGAAAGACACTGAGAACTTCTGCAAGGCTTATACCACAAAATATAACTGGGCCATTGGCAACCTGAGGCAAATGTTGCTGAAGGGGTTTGAATGTTTCATCAAGGAGCAGGTAACTCAGATCCAAAATGTACAGTGCTTGTGAATGCAACAGTGTAGAGGGAGCTTTACTCTGTACCTAGGCCCATGCTGTCCCTGTCCCTGGGAGTGTTTGATGGGGGGGACAGTGTAGAGGGAGCTTTACTCTGTACCTAAGCCCATGTTGTCCCATGCCTGGGAGTGTTTGATGGGGGGACAGTGTAGAGGGAGCTTTACTCTGTATCTAACACCGTGCTGTCCCTGTCCCTGGGAGTGTTTGATGGGGGGACAGTGTAGAGGGGGCTTTACACTGTATCTAACCCCGTGCTGTCCCTGTCCCTGGGAGTGTTTGATGGGGGGACCGTGTAGAGGGAGCTTTACTCTGTATCTAACCCCGTGCTGTCCCTGTCCCTGGGAGTGTCTGATGGGGGGACCGTGTAGAGGGAGCTTTACTCTGTGTCTAACCCCGTGCAGTCCCTGTCCCTGGGATTGTCTGATGGGGGCACAGTGTAGAGGGAGCTTTACTCTGTATCCAATCCCATGCATACACTGTTCTGGCTGTGTCTGATGATGACCGGTGCTCAGGAAGCTTTACATTGTGTCTAACTCCCAGGAATGTTTGATGGGAGCAGAGTAGAGGGAGCTTTACTCTGTATCTAACCCCGTGCTGTCTCTGTCCCTGGGAGTGTTTGATGGGGGGACAGTGTAGAGGAAGCTTTACTCTGTATCTAACCCCGTGCTGTCCCTGTCCCTGGGATGGGGGGACAGTGTAGAGGAAGCTTTACTCTGTATCTAACCCCGTGCTGTCCCTGTCCCTGGGAGTGTTTGATGGGAGGACAGTGTAGAGGGAGCTTTACTCTGTATCTAACCCTGTGCTGTCCCTGTCCTGGGGGTGTTTGATGGTGGGACAGTGTAGAGGGAGCTTTACTCTGTATCTAACCCTGTGCTGTCCCTGTCCTGGGGGTGTTTGATGGTGGGACAGTGTAGAGGGAGCTTTACTCTGTATCTAACCCTGTGCTGTCCCTGCCAGTGTGTGTTTTACTCTCCATTAACAGCATGCGGTTTGATTTCAGGAGATAGATGACGACAATTTCAATGAGATCCTGAAAATCTCTCCAATGTCAATGAGGGACCGTCTGGAGACAAAAGCCAATGAGCTGGTGGAGGAATTTAAGCAGCAACTGGAAGTGGGTGAGGAACAGAGAGAGGGTGAGGTCACGGAGTTGGATAATCTCCTGAAGAAAGAGACTGAGAACTTCTGCAAGGCTTATACCACAAACTATAACTGGGCCATTGGCATCCTGAGGCAAACGTTGTTGAAGGGGTTTGAATGTTTCATCAAGGAGCAGGTAACTCAGATCCAAAATGTACAGTGCTTGTGAATGCAACAGTGTAGAGGGAGCTTTACTCTGTATCTAACCCCGTGTTGTCCCTGTCCCTGGGAGTGTTTGATGGGGGGACAGTGTAGAGGAAGCTTTACTCTGTATCTAACCCCATGCTGTCCCTGTCCCTGGGAGTGTTTGATGGGGGGACAGTGTAGAGGGAGCTTTACTCTGTATCTAACCCTGTGCTGTCCCTGCCAGTGTGTGTTTTACTCTTCATTAACAGCATGCGGTTTGATTTCAGGAGATAGATGACGACAATTTCAATGAGATCCTGAAAATCTCTCCAATGTCAATGAGGGACCGTCTGGAGACAAAGGCCAATGAGCTGGTGGAGGAATTTAAGCAGCAACTGGAAGTGGGTGAGGAACAGAGAGAGAGTGAGGTCACGGAGTTGGATAATCTCCTGAAGGAAGAGATTGAGAACTTCTGCCCAGCCTACACGAGGCAGTTCCATCGGGTGATTTGTACCCTGAGGGAGAGGTTGCTGCAGGAGTTTAAAGACTTCATCAAACTGCAGGTAACTGTTAGAAAATGATCAGAGCTTCGTGACAGGACAGGAATACCAACAGTTAAAATGCACCTTTATCCAGTACTAATGCTGTGCTGTCCCTGTCCCTGGGAGTGTTTGATGCGGGGGACAGTGTAGAGGGATCTTTACTCTGTATCTCACCCCATGCTGTCATTGTGCGTGTTTGATGTGGGGATAGTGTAGAGAGAGTTTTACTCTGTATCTAACACTGTGCTGTTCTTGTCCTGGAAGTGTTTGATGGGGGGACAGTGTAGAGGGAGCTTTACTCTGTATCTAACCCCATGCTGTCCCTGACTCTGGGATTGTTTGATGGGGGGACAGTGTAGAGGGAGCTTTATTCTGTATCTAACCCCGTGCTGTCCCTGTCCCTGGGAGTGTTTGATGGGGGGACAGTGTAGAGGGAGCTTTACTCTGTATCTAACCCCATGCTGTCCCTGACTCTGGGATTGTTTGATGGGGGGACAGTGTAGGGGGAGCTTTACTCTGTATCTAACCCCGTGCTGTCCCTGTCCCTGGGTGTTTTTGATGGGGAGGACAGTGTAGAGGGAGCTTTACTCTGTATCTAACCCCGTGCTGTCCCTGTCCCTGGGAGTGTTTGATGGGGGGACAGTGTAGAGGTAGCTTTACTCTGTATCTAACCCCGTGCTGTCGCTGTCCCTGGGAGTGTTTGATAGGGGAACAGTGTAGAGGGAGCTTTACTCTGTATCTAACCCCGTGCTGTCCCTGTCCCTGGGATGGGGGGACAGTGTAGAGGAAGCTTTACTCTGTATCTAACCCTGTGCTGTCCCTGCCAGTGTGTGTTTTACTCTTCATTAACAGCATGCGGTTTGATTTCAGGAGATAGATGACGACAATTTCAATGAGATCCTGAAAACCTCTCCGATGTCAATGAGGGACCGTCTGGAGACAAAGGCCAATGAGCTGGTGGAGGAATTTAAGCAGCAACTGGAAGTGGGTGAGGAACTGAGAGAGGGTGAGGTCACGGAGTTGGATAATCTCCTGAAGAAAGAGACTGAGAACTTCTGCAAGGCTTATACGGCAAAATATAACTGGGCCATTGGCAACCTGAGGCAAACGTTGTTGAAGGAATTTGAATGTTTCATCAAGGAGCAGGTAACTCAGATCCAAAATGTACAGTGCTTGTGAATGCAACAGTGTAGAGGGAGCTTTACTCTGTATCTAACCCTGTGCTGTCACTGTCCCAGGGAGTGTTTGATGGGGAGGACAGTGTAGAGGGAGCTTTACTCTGTATCTAACCCTGTGCTGTCCCTGTCCCTGGGTGTGTTTGATGGGGGCACAGTGTAGAGAGAGCTTTACTCTGTATCTAACCCCGTGCTGTCCCTGTCGCTGGGAGTGTTTGTTGGTGAGACAGTGTAGAGGGAGCTTTACTCTGTATCTAACTCTGTGCTGTCCTTATCTCTGGGAGTGTTTGTTGGGGGGACAGTGTAGAGGGAGCTTTACTCTGTATCTAACCCCGTGCTGTCCCTGTCCCTGGGAGTGTCTGATGGGGACACAGTGTAGAGGGAGCTTTACTCTGTATCCAATCCCATGCATACTCTGTTCTGGCTGTGTCTAATGATGACCGGTGCTCAGGAAGCTTTACATTGTGTCTAACTCCCAGGAATGTTTGATGGTGGGACAGTGTAGAGGGAGCTTTACTCTGTATCTAACCCCGTGCTGTCCCTGTCCCTGGGAGTGTTTGATGGGGGACAGTGTAGAGAGAGCTTTACTCTGTATTTAACCCCGTGCTGTCCCTGTCCCTGGGGGTGTTTGATGGTGGGACAGTGTAGAGGGAGCTTTACTCTGTATCTAACCCTGTGCTGTCCCTGTCCTGGGGGTGTTTGATGGTGGGACAGTGTAGAGGGAGCTTTACTCTGTATCTAACCCTGTGCTGTCCCTGTCCCTGGGAGTGTTTGATGGGGGGACAGTGTAGAGGGAGCTTTACTCTGTATCTAACCCTGTGCTGTCCCTGCCAGTGTGTGTTTTACTCTCCATTAACAGCATGCGGTTTGATTTCAGGAGATAGATGACGACAATTTCAATGAGATCCTGAAAACCTCTCCGATGTCAATGAGGGACCGTCTGGAGACAAAGGCCAATGAGCTGGTGGAGGAATTTAAGCAGCAACTGGAAGTGGGTGAGGAACCGAGAGAGGGTGAGGTCACGGAGTTGGATAATCTCCTGAAGAAAGAGACTGAGAACTTCTGCAAGGCTTATACCACAAACTATAACTGGGCCATTGGCAACCTGAGGCAAACGTTGTTGAAGGGGTTTGAATGTTTCATCAAGGAGCAGGTAACTCAGATCCAAAATGTACAGTGCTTGTGAATGCAACAGTGTAGAGGGAGCTTTACTCTGTATCTAACCCCGTGTTGTCCCTGTCCCTGGGGGTGTTTGATGGGGGGACAGTGTAGTGGGAGCTTTACTCTGTACCTAACCCCGTGCTGTCCCTGTCCCTGGGAGTGTTTGATGGGGGGGACAGTGTAGAGGGAGCTTTACTCTGTATCTAACCCCGTGCTGTCCCTGTCCCTGGGAGTGTTTGATGGGGGGGACAGTGTAGAGGGAGCTTTACTCTGTATCTAACCCCGTGCTGTCCCTGGGAGTGTTTGATGGGGGGGACAGTGTAGAGGGAGCTTTACTCTGTATCTAACCCCGTGCTGTCCCTGGGAGTGTTTGATGGGGGACAGTGTAGAGGGAGCTTTACTCTGTATCTAACCCCGTGCTGTCCCTGTCCCTGGGAGTGTTTGATGGGGGGACAGTGTAGAGGGAGCTTTACTCTGTATCTAACCCCGTGCTGTCCCTGTTCCTGGGAGTGTCTGATGGGGGACAGTGTAGAGGGAGATTTACTCTGTACCTAACCCTGTGCTGTCCCTGTCCCTGTCCCTGTCCCTGGGAGTGTTTGATGGGGGGGACAGTGTAGAGGGAGATTTACTCTGTACCTAACCCCGTGCTGTCCCTGTCCCTGGGAGTGTTTGATGGGGGGACAGTGTAGAGGGAGCTTTACTCTGTACCTAACCCCGTGCTGTCCCTGTCCCTGGGAGTGTTTGATGGGGGGACAGTGTAGAGGGAGCTTTACTCTGTACCTAACCCCGTGCTGTCACTGTCCCTGGGAGTGTTTGATGGGGGGACAGTGTAGAGGGAGCTTTACTCTGTACCTAACCCCGTGCTGTCACTGTCAGTGTGCAATGTGTGCTTTACTCACCATTAATTACGTGGTTTAATTTCAGGAGATAGATGATGATGATGATGATGATATCTCTGAGATCCTGAAAACCTCTCCGATGTCAATGAGGCACCGTCTGGAGACGAAAGCCAATGAGCTGGTGGAGGAATTTAAGCAGCAACTGGAAGTGAATGACCTGGAGTTGAATAAATCCCTGAAGAAAGAGACTGAGAAGTTCTGCAAGGCTTACACGAAACAGTTTAACAGGGCGATTGGCAAACTGATGGAGCAGATGCTGAAGCAGTTTGAACATTTCACCAAACAGCAGGTAACTCCGATCCGAATTGAACAAAGCTGTGCTACGGGACCCTAACCCTAACCCTATCGCAAGGCAGACCCAGTCAGCATCATCAACACTGGATTTGCAACAAAGTGAAATTAAAATGTTCCATGGCCCTCACAATTGCTCACTTATTCCTCAGCAAACATTAGGAATACTAGGTCTTGGACACTAAGTTTACAACTTCAACAAAATGAAGAATTGGGTATTAATATTGTAACTTCAGCAGAGCACAGATGGACAACAAAACAGTCTAACTGATATCTATAATCTCTGGCCAATCTTCTTTCATCCTCACCCCCACTCACACCAACAGACAGACTGACCCAGTTCCAGTTCAATAACGGTTTCAGTGGTGAATACCAAGCCTTCATGAAATCCTTAGACTAATGGTTATTATATCCCATGCACATCTGACTATATATTAATTGATCTGATTTATTATCAGGTGTACTGAAATCCAGTGAAAAGCTGTGTTTCTGAGCAGTACAGGCAGATCATCGAAAGGAAGGATGCACAGATCAGAAAGACTTAGACAGAGGCGTACAGGTTATATTGCACAGGGCGTGTACTAGACGAGATCAGTGTTAGCCAGGACAGCAATGTTTCAGGCTAGACAGTCCATTCATCAGTCTAATAATGGCCAGGAGGAAGCTATCCATGAACCTGCTGGTGCGTGCGTTCAGGTTTCTGTTTCTTCTGTCTGATGGAAGAGTCAGGGATCATTACCACGCGTGGGGGTGGGGGGAGGGTGGCGATGGGTCTTTGATGTTGTCAGCAGCCTTTCCGCAGCAGCGAGCCTTGTAAATGGAGTCCATGGATGGAAGGTTGGCTTCCCTGATGGTCTGGGCTGTGCACATCACCCTCTGTAGCTTCTTACTGTCCTGGGCAGAGCAGTTGCTATACCAGGCTGTTCTGGACCAGGACAGTGTGCGGTCAATGGTGCACCTGTAGCCACTGGCAAGGATCCGTATGGACACACCGAATTTCCTGAGGAAGAAGAGCCATTGTTGTGCCTTGGACCACTTGCCAACGCATGAAAGTCGGACAGGTGGTCAGTTATTGTCACTCCAAGCAACTTGACACTCTCCACCCTCTCACACTCTACTCCATTGATGTAGATGGGGCTGTGTTCTCTTTCTTCCTTTCTAAAGTCATTGATCAGACCTTTAGTTTTGCTGATATGGAGAGAGAGGTTGTTCTCATTGCACCACATCATCAAGCCCTCTATCTCCCTTCTGTATTTTGACTCGTTGTTGTTAGATAGTCGTCTACCATGGTGGTGTCATCAGTGAACTTGTAGATAGTATTCATTTGGAATTTGGAAACACAGTCATGGGTGTACAGAGAGTTCGGGAGGAGGCTGAGGATGCATCCTTGGTGGGCGGGGGGGGCTCTAGTGTTGAGCATTATTGTGGAGGAGGTGCAGTTCCTATCCTCAATGATTACAGTCTGTGGGTGAGAAAGCTGAGGATCCAGTGGCAAAGGCAGAGCCCTGACCAAGGTCACAGATTTTTGAGATCAGTCTGGAGGGGATAATGATGTTGAACGCAGAACTGTAGTCAATGAGCAGGAGTCTGATGTAAGTGTCCTTGTTGTCCAGATGTTCCAGGAATGAGTGCACGACTTCGGGAAGTGACACCCGCTGCTGACCGGTTACATCGATAGGCAGATTGTAGGGGATTGAGGCAGGCTGGGAGACTGGAGTGGATGTGGGCCATGATCAGCCTCTCGAAGCACTTCATGATGACTGAGGTCAGAGCCACTGGGCGGTCATCATTAAGGCACATTGCATGCACTTTCTTAGGTATGGGGATGATGATGGTGGTCTTCTTGAAGCAGGAGGGGACTATGATATGTAGGAGAGAGAGTTGGAATTCTGAAGTCACCAGTTAATGCAAACAGCCTCGGAGACATCTCGAGATTTTTACTTATTTCTTATTCTGAGGGATTCTTTCTCTGAATTTTCAAACAGTTAATAAAGAGAGAATAACTTGTAAAAGCTGTTTGTCCCCGAACATAGCAACGTCTCAGTGTGAAAACATCTACTGTAACCTTTGAACAGTAGTTAACCTGAATTATCTGTCCAGGCCAGTTCCCAACAGCAAATGTCTTCCTGTTGTTCTCTTCTTTCTTTCAACAAGTTGCTGTTCAAAGTTCAAAGCTCAATTCTCACCCTCATCTCTCAGTTTCAAATCAAAAAGGGCAAAGATCAAAGTAAAACAATGATGACCTCAGAATGTGTCCACCCTCAAAAGAGTGAAATGCCATTTCAATTGTGCAATTCATGACAAGGTTAATAACATGGAAACAATCAACCAGGTAAAGACAGGCCAGATCAATATGTGGCTGAGGAGCTGGTTTTGGTGGCAGGGTTTTCAGTTCTTGGATCATTGGTATCTCTCATGGGGTAGAGGTGACCTGTACAAGAGGGACAGGTTAATTTGCTAATGTTACCTGGGAGGGTTTAAACTACTTTGGTGGGGGGGAGGGGGAAGGTGGGACTCTGAATAAGAGATTGACCATTGAGACTGAGGACTGGGATATTATAGCCATAACAGAAACGTGGCAGAGAAGGGTAGGACTGGCAGCTCAGTGTTCCAGGATACAGAAGATACAGGCGTGACAGAAGGACAAGTAAGCAAGGAGGGGGCAGAAATTGCCCTTTTGTTAAACGAGGACATAACAATAGTACTTAGAGAGGATATTCTTAAGGGGTCATCAAATAAGGCCATATGGTTTGAACTTCGAAACAAGAAGGGAATGGTCACTCTATTGGGACTGTATTATAGACCCCCAAATAGTCAGCTCCTCTTCCACCTCATATGGCGTTAACGTTAGAATTCACCAACGTCCAAATCTCTCCACCCCCAACCTCATCCCAGGTCCAGCCCTCCCTCTCCACTCCACCCCTTAACCTGACCCTACCTGTCCATCTTCCTTCGAACCTATCCATTCCACCCTTCCCAATGACCAATCACAATCACCTCCTACCTGCATCCACCTATCACCATCCCACCTACCTTTCCCCAGTCCCAGTCTCTCCCTCTATTTAGTTCTCAGCCCCCTAGCCCTCCCCCAGTCCTAATGAAAGGTTCCAACCTGTAATATCGACTCCTGTGATGCTGCTTGACCTGCTGTGCTTTTTCAGCTCCACTCTTATCCACTCTGGATTAACCACAGGAAATGCAGGCTTACAGGGTTAGGTGAGTGGGGGCAGGTCCAGGTGGAATGCTGTTTGGAGAGTTAGTATGGATTTATTGGGCCAAATGGTTTGTTTCCATTATGTAGGGATTCTGTGATCGATCTATGATGAGTTAATCTTATAATAGAGAGCTCTATTTGGGAATTGTCCAATTCTCTTCAGTTCTCATTCTTCTTTCTCATATCCTCCTCTACTTACTAGTTGACACACCTGTATATTCACATACAACACGAGAAAATGCTAGAGAAACTCAACAGGTCTGGTAGAGAGAAACCAAAATTAAAATTGAGTCCAGTAACCCTTTGTTAGGAGAGTTCCAAGACTTAATGACCCGCCTTGGAAACTGTTTAATTTTCACTTCCATGAGAATTACAGTGTAAGTGGAAGAGCCTTGGGAAAAGTTGATGAACAGAGGGATCTGGGAGTTCAGATCCATTGTACCCTGAAGGTTGCTGCACAGGTGGACAGAGTGGTGAAGAAGGCATCTGGTATACTTGTCTTCATCGGACTGAGTATTGAGTATGAGAGCTGGCAGGTCATGTTAAAACTGTACAAGACTTTGGTTCGGCTGCATTTGGAATACTGTGTACAGTTCTGGTCACCACATTACCAAAAGGATGTGGACGCTTTGAAGAGGGTGCAGAGAAGGTTTACGAGGATGTCACCTGGTATAGAAGGTGATAGCTATGAAGAGAGGTTGAGTAGGTTATGTTTGTTTTCATTAGAGAAAAGGAGATTGAGGGGGGACCTTATTGAGGGCTACAAAGTCATGAAGGATAGAGACAAGTTGGGTAGAAACAGGCATTTTCCCAGGGTGAGGGATTCAATAACGAGAGATCACGCATTCAAGGTGCAATGTGAAACATTTAAGGGGGATACATATGGAAAGTACTTCACACAGAGGGTGATAGGTGCCTGGAACACGTTGCCAGGGGAGGTAGTAGAGGTAGGCACAGTAGATTTATTTAAGGTGTGAGATGCATGATGCATGAGTCGGAGTGGTGGGAGTAGAGCGATACAGATGCTTTGGAAATGGGTGATAGGTTTTGACAGTGGATTTGGATCAGCTCGGGTTTGGAGGGTCAAAGTGCCTGTTCCTGGACTTTAAATTATTTTTGTTCTTTAATTGGTATTATTTCTGGATCAGGATGGCATGTAACTTTACTCTCTGGACAATATGCCTAATAATTTTTTTTTTGTTCAACGTTTTACAAGTTGGCAAACACATGACACACTAACAGTTTGTGGTCAACAAAAATACAAAGAAACAGGTCCCAAAAACAAACGCTCCATGTCCCCCATAGCCAACAGGAAAAGCAGCACACAGGACCAACAAAGTAAACTATATCACATTCCTCCAAATAAAAACACACAGTGAAACAGCAGGAAAACAGTGCAGGAAAGCAAGCCGCCTTCAAAATTAACTCTTCCTCAGAGGTACACAAAACACAATGCACATAATGGAAACACGATTCAATCACATCCAGCATGAGAAGATACAGTGCAAACAGTGAGGGAGCAGATCCATTCCAAGGCAGAGTCCACTCACAAACTGGGGTCCACCCCCAATACAGAAGCCGTTCCCAGAGTTCACCATCTGACCTAGAACCCACTTCCCAAACCAGAACCTGCCTCCGACAACAGGTTTCGCTCCCGGTGGCAGGTCCTTCTTCTGTCGGCAGGGTTCACACACTGAATGCAAAGGCTTGACACTCCCATGAGGTCTGGTCTACTCACACTGCCACAATCTGTTCCCAGGGGCCAAGCCCCTACTCAGTGAATTTGGAGCCACCAAACAGGTTCAAGTCCATGAACAGGAATCAGGGCAGGGCAGGGCAGGTAAGAAGTTCAGTCCAAACAGCTGACTGTGGAACAATGAATATGCCCCACCATCAAATTGCCTCTTCCACTCCCACATCTTCTCCCAAGATCACAGTATGCGTAATACATTCTGTTGGTCAGCCAGGACTTTCCTGTTTGGTCCTGGTTGGTCCTGGTTGACAACCACAATTAATGTGATCAACCTGGTTCCAATTGCTACAACAAGCAACTTAAACACCAAGGTTAAAACGTTAACAAAAATTAACAATTTGCAATGAATAATGTGACTTTAGTAGAGCATATCTGAAGAAAGAGGCAATCCAATTAATATCCAGTCTTTTGGGTGAACACAAGGGAGAATTTTAAAGGCAACATAAAAGAATTGTAATTTGCCAGTTCAATACTGTTACGACATGGTGGTGAATCCCTCTGTTAACTAATCCAAATGCACAGAAAAGCTCACCTCGCCTCGTAATCTGTTCAAGTATAAGTGACTGACAACTCCCAATTTCACTGTTAAAAGAAAAATATCAATTTAGTCTTTAACTCTAAAAGTGAATATTAAGCAACAACTATTTACAACTCTAAGCCTCCCTTCTCCGAACTGCTTGTTATCTGCCTTCAGATCTCTAACAATATACTGTTCCAATAAAAGCCCGTATGAAAATTACATCAACTTAATTTTCAAAACCAGACAGCTGCAGTCACTGGTGTTCTCTTCCCTCTGGCTGTAGATCTCCCTGGGTCATCTTCAGTCTTTTGCTACAAAGACGTTTCATATGAAAAGGTACCTTTGATAAAATGTTTTGAATGGCAGTCTGTTTTCATGGCAGTTTGTCTCTCTCACTGGCCAACTCTCAAAATGCCTGCTTTTTTATACCCCAAACATCGGATTGTCTCATTGGTTCCAGGTTGGCGAAAACAATAAATTCAAATGTGATTGGGTTTTAGTATCTTGGGACATAACTTAAACTGGTTAAATTCAAATGCTTGTTAACGTAGCAACTAAAACTCAGGTAATTGTTTCACAGCCAAATGTTACATATTTTCAATTTTCCAGTACACTCTGAGACTGCTACTCAGTCATATGACAGGTGCTTGTAAGCGCTCCGTGTGTAATACAGCTTTCACTCTCTCAAAGGTACAGTGCATGCCTTCAACTTCCTTACAATACACATTTCAACAGTGAATACTGGGAATATTCGATAGTGTTGACCTCCCCTCTGATAATTAAAACTGAAACACCCAGTGCAGACCACCTCCTCTGTAATCTGATAAAGAAGTGTGACAAGGGGTATAACCTACCTGTCATGCCCAGAATCTGTTATAAAGGGTTGGTTAAATGAAATGAATCCTCTTACTCACTCACCAATTAACAAGTAACAATTTATTTATCTAACTCCAACAGTGAACAAATTTACAGACTTCCTAACAAACTGAACAATTACTCCCAAACTACTGCCTGTTCCCTCACTGAACATAATCCCGTTGGTAGGCAAAAGTGAGGACTGCAGATGCTGGAAACCAGAGTTTAGATCAGAGTGGTGTTGGAAAAGCACAGCAGGTCAGGCAGCATCTGAGGAGCAGGAGAATCGACGTTTTGGGCATAAGGCCTTCTTCAGGAACTTCATCAGCGTGCCTGCAGGGTGGAGAGATAGGTCAGACGGGAGGGTGAAGCAGTTAGGTGGGAAGGGAGATTGGCCGGTAGGACAGGTCATGAGGATGGTGCTGAGCTAGAATGTTGGAATTGGGGTAAGGTGGGGAGAGGGGACATGAGCAAACTGGTGAAGTCCACATTGATGCCCTGGGGTTGGAGGATCCTGAGGCGTTCTTCCTCCAGGCATCGGGTGGTGAGGGCATGGTGGTGGAGGAGGCTCAGGACCTGCATGTCCTCGGCTGAGTGGGAGGAGGAGTTGAAATGTTGGGCCACAGGGCGGTGGAGTTGATTGGTGCGGGTGTCCCAGAGATGTTCCCTGAAGCGCTCTGCGAGGAGGCTTCCAGTCTCCCCAATGTAGAGGAGACCGTTTCGGGACCAACCTTCCAGCTCAGCACCTGTCCTACCTGCCAATCTCCCTTCTCACCTAACCACTCCACCCTCCTGTCTGACCTATCACCTCCATCCCCACCCCCATTCACCTATTGTACTCTTTGCTACCTTCTCCCTAGCCCCACCCCTCTCTCATTTATCTCTCCACCCTGCAGGCACCCTGCCTCTTTTCCTCATGAAGGGCTTTTGCCCGAAATGTCAATTTTCCTGCTCCTCTGATGCTGCCTGACTTGCTGTGCTTTTCCAGCAGCGCTCTGATCTAATCCCATTAGTATGCAGTTTCAATAACCCAGGCCCCACTTATATAAATCCAATTAATAAGAATAGTAAATTAAACTTAGTCTCTCGAGGTTCACACAGAATGGATCGTACTGGATTTTCTGTATTTTACGTTCCGCTGATTGTACTGTCAGGCATGTTTTCTCTACGAATCATCTGTTCTCAAAGCCTCGCTCTTTAAATTCTGGTGTCAACAATATTTGCTAAATGTGCCACATACGTTTCAGATGGACAGTGTTTTTTTTAAGAGAGCTTTCTTGTGGAGATTTCTTGTGAAAGCCTGATATCTCTTTCTCAGATAGCACTTTACTCTCATCGCTTTAGATGACAGTTCTTTCTCCCTCTAACTTTTAAATACATGCTTCTTTTATCCCCATGATTATATTTTAATTTCTTTACAATCGGATTGGTTCGAGGTTGTCAAAGTCATCAGATTTGAATTTAGTTGATCCTTAGTCTCCAAGTGCCTTTGTGAATTAATTGGCTGAATTTAAACTGTTGTCTGGGTAAAAATGCTGCTTGGGCCTACGAACTGAACAGCTTTTTGAGACATTGTCAATTCGAGCACCTGCAGCTGCTCACAGACATTTATTTTTAAATCTCGAAGCAGCAAGGGACGTCACAGTGCTTACCCCAATTTACAATTTCCCCATTTTTACAGACCAACTTCGTGGCAATAGGGACAGTTTGGAGAGAGCTTTAGAGGTAGCATTGCTCTGTAGCTAATACTGTGCTGTCCCTGTCTTGGGAGAGTATAATAGGGGCAGTGTAGAAGGAGTTTTACTCTGTATCTAACATGGTGCTGTCCCTGTATCCATGTCCTTGGAGTGTTTGATCAGGGACAATGTAGAGGGAGCTTTACTCTGTATCTAACCCCATGCTGTCCCTGTCCCTTGGAGTGTTTGATGGAGGCACAGTGTAGAGGGAACTTTACTCTGAATCTAACCCCGTGCTGTCCCTGTCCCTGGGAGTGTTTGATCAGGGACAATGTAGAGGGAGCTTTACTCTGTATCTAACCCCATGCTGTCCCTGTCCCTTGGAGTGTTTGATGGAGGCACAGTGTAGAGGGAACTTTACTCTGAATCTAACCCCGTGCTGTCCCTGTCCCTGGGAGTGTTTGATGGGGGACAGTGTAGAGGGAGAGTTACTCTGTCTCTAACCCCGTGCTGTCCCTGTCCCAGGGTGTGTTTGATGGGGGGACAGTGTAGAGGGAGCTTTACTCTGTATCTAACCCCGTGCTGTCTCTGTCCCTGGGCGTGTTTAATAAAGAGGTCTAAGCTAATCCGTGTGTGTTGATTTCAGCATCGGGGTAATGAGGATATCATGGTGATACTGAAGACCACTCCAGCATCGATGAGGAAGTGTCTGGATAAAAAGGCCTGTGAGCTGATCAGGGATTTCCAGTCACATCTGTTGCTGAGTGAGGGGGAGAGTGAGAAGGAGGTCACTGAATTGAAGGAACATCTGAATGAGATGATTGAGAACTTCTGCATATCACACGGGAATACATTCACCTCAGCAATCGAGAAACTGAGGCAGGAGAAACTGAAAGAGTTTGAAAGTTTCATCAATCAACAGGTAAGTCAAATAAAACAAGAACAAAGCATTTAAGTATTGCAGTGTGGAGGGAGCTTTACTCCGTATCTAACCCCGTGCTGTCCCTGTCCTGGGAGTGTTTGATGGAGGCACAGTGTAGAGGGAGCTTTACTCCGTATCTAACCCCATGCTGTCCCTGTCCTGGGAGTGTTTGATGGGGGGGACAGTGTAGAGGCAGCTTTACTCCGTATCTAACCCCGTGCTGTCCCTGTCCTGGGAGTGTTTGATGGGGGGGACAGTGTAGAGGGAGCTTTACTCTGTATCTAACCCCGTGCTGTCCCTGTCCTGGGAGTGTTTGATGGGGGGGCAGTGTGGAGGGAGATTTACTCTGTATCTAACCCCGTGCTGTCCCTGTCCCTGGATGTGTTTGATGGGGGGACAGTGTAGAGGGAGCTTTACTCCATATCTAACCCCGTGCTGTCCCTGTCCTGGGAGTGTTTGATGGGGGGCACAGTGTAGAGGGAGCTTTACTCCGAATCTAACCCCATGCTGTCCCTGTCCCTGGGAGTGTTTGATGGGAGAACAGTGTAGAGGAGCTTTACTCTGTATCTAAACCCATACACTCCCTGCCCTGAGGGTATTTGATGGGGTGACAGTGTAGAGGGAGCTTTACTCTGTATCTAACCCCGTGCTGTCCCTGTCCCTGGGAATGTTTGATGGGGGGACAGTGTAGAGGGAGCTTTACTCTGTATCTAAACCCGTGCTGTCCCTGTCCTGGGAGTGTTTGATGGGGGGGACAGTGTAGAGGGAGCTTTACTCTGAATCTAACTCCCTGCTATCCCTGTCCTGGGAGTATTTGATGGGGATGTCAAAGCTGAGCATTTCTCTCAATTTAATCTGCATGTATTGATTTCAGCAGCAGGATAACAAGGATATACTGAAGAACACTCCAGCATCGATGAGGAAGTGTCTGGATAAAAAGGCCTGTGAGCTGATCAGGGATTTCCAGTCACATCTGTTGCAGAGTGAGGGGGAGAGTGAGAAGGAGGTCACTGAATTGAAGGAACATCTGACTGACAAGATTGAGAAATTCTACAGATTGTACCGGAATACATTCGCCTCAGCAATCGAGAAACTGAGGCAGGAGAAACTGAAAGAGTTTGAAAGTTTCATCAATCAACAAGTAAGTCAAATAAAACAAGAACAAAGCATTTGAGTATTGCAGTGTGGAGGGAGCTTTACTCCGTATCTAACCGCGTGCTGTCCCTGTCCTGGGAGTGTTTGATGGGGGGGACAGTGTAGAGGAAGCTTTACTCCGTATCTAACACCGTGCTGTCCCTGTCCTGGGAGTGTATGATGGGGGGGACAGTGTAGAGGGCGCTTTACTCTGAATCTAATCCTGTGCTGTCCCTGTCCTGGGAGTGTTTGATGGGGGGACAGTGTAGAGGGAGCTTTACTCTGAATCTAACCCCATGTTGTCCCTGTCCTGGGAGTGTTTGAAGAGGGGACAGAGTAGAGGGAGCTTTACTCCGTATCTAACCCCGTGCTGTCCCTGTCCCTGGGAGCGTTTTATGGAGGACAGTGTAGAGGCAGCTTTACTCTGTATCTAACCCCGTGCTGTCCCTGTCCTGGGAGCGTTTGATGTGGGGACAGTGTAGAGGGAGCTTTACTTTGTATCTAACCCCGTGCTGTCCCTGGAATGGGGGGGACAGTGTAGAGGGAGCTTTACTCTGTATCTAACCCCGTGCTGTCCCTGGGAGTGTTTGATGGGGGGACAGTGTAGAGAGAGCTTTACTCTGTATCTAACCCCGTGCTGTCCCTGTCCTGGGAGTGTTTGATGGGAGGACAGTGTAGAGGGAGCTTTACTCTGTATCTAACACCGTGCTGTCCCTGTCCCTGGGTGTGTTTGATGGGGGGACAGTGTAGAGGGAGCTTTACTCTGTATCTAACCCTGTGCTGTCCCTGTCCCTGGGAGTGTTTGATGGGGGGGACAGTGTAGAGGGAGCTTTACTCTGTATCTAACCCCGTGCTGTCCCTGTCCCTGGGTGTGTTTGATGGGGGGGACAGTGTAGAGGGAGCTTTACTCTGTATCTAACCCTGTGCTGTCCCTATCCCTGAGAGTGTTTGATGGGGGGACAGTGTAGAGGGAGCTTTACTCTGTATGTAACCCCGTGCTGTCCCTGTCCCTGGGAGTGTTTGATGGGGGACAGTGTAGAGAGAGCTTTACTCTGTATCTAACCCCGTGCTGTCCCTGTGCCTGGGAGTGTTTGATGGGGGGGGACAGTGTAGAGGGAGCTTTACTCTGTATCTAACCCCATGCTGTCCCTGTCCTGGGTGTGTTTGATGGGGGGACAGTGTAAAAGGAGCTTTACTCTGTATCTAACCCCGTGCTGTCCCTGTCCCTGGGTGTGTTTGATGGGGGGACAGTGTAGAGGGAACTTTACTCTGAATCTAACCCCGTGCTGTCCCTGTCCCTGTCCCTGGGAGTGTTTGATGGAGGACAGTGTAGAGGGAGCTTTACTCTGTATCTAACCCCGTGCTGTCCCTGTCTCTGGGAGTGTTTGATGGGGGGGACAGTGTAGAGGGAGCTTTACTCTGTATCTAACCCCGTGCTGTCTCTGTCCCTGGGAGTGTTTGATGGGGGGACAGTGTAGAGGGAGCTTTACTCTGTATCTAACCCCGTGCTGTCCCTGTCCCTGGGAGTGTTTGATGGGGGGGACAGTGTAGAGGGAGCTTTACTCTGTATCTAACCCCGTGCTGTCCCTGTCCCTGGGAGTGTTTGATGGGGGGACAGTGTAGAGGGAGCTTTACTCTGTATCTAACCCCGTGCTGTCTCTGTCCCTGGGCGTGTTTAATAAAGAGGTCTAAGCTAATCCGTGTGTGTTGATTTCAGCATCGGGGTAATGAGGATATCATGGTGAGACTGAAGACCACTCCAGCATCGATGAGGAAGTGTCTGGATAAAAAGGCCTGTGAGCTGATCAGGGATTTCCAGTCACATCTGTTGCAGAGTGAGGGGGAGAGTGAGAAGGAGGTCACTGAATTGAAGGAACATCTGAATGAGATGATTGAGAACTTCTGCATATCACACGGGAATACATTCACCTCAGCAATCGAGAAACTGAGGCAGGAGAAACTGAAAGAGTTTGAAAGTTTCATCAATCAACAGGTAAGTCAAAAAAAACAAGAACAAAGCATTTGAGTATTGCAGTGTGGAGGGAGCTTTACTCTGTATCTAACCCCGTGCTGTCCCTGTCCCTGGGAGTGTTTGATGGGGGGACAGTGTAGAGGGAGCTTTACTCTGTATCTAAACCCGTGCTGTCCCTGTCCCTGGGAGTGTTTGATGGGGGGACAGTGTAGAGGGAGCTTTACTCTGAATCTAACTCCCTGCTATCTCTGTCCTGGGAGTATTTGATGGGGATGTCAAAGCTGAGCATTTCTCTCAATTTAATCTGCATGTATTGATTTCAGCAGCAGGATAACAAGGATATACTGAAGACCACTCCAGCATCGATGAGGAAGTGTCTGGATAAAAAGGCCTGTGAGCTGATCAGGGATTTCCAGTCACATCTGTTGCAGAGTGAGGGGGAGAGTGAGAAGGAGGTCACTGAATTGAAGGAACATCTGACTGACAAGATTGAGAAATTCTACAGATTGTACCGGAATACATTCGCCTCAGCAATCGAGAAACTGAGGCAGGAGAAACTGAAAGAGTTTGAAAGTTTCATCAATCAACAGGTAAGTCAAATAAAACAAGAACAAAGCATTTGAGTATTGCAGTGTGGAGGGAGCTTTACTCCGTATCTAACCCCGTGCTGTCCCTGTCCCTGGGAGTGTTTGATGGGGGGCAGTGTGGAGGGAGCTTTACTCCGTATCTAACCCCGTGCTGTCCCTGTCCTGGGAGTGTGTGATGGGGTGACAGTGTAGAGGTAGCTTTACTCCGTATCTAACCCCGTGCTGTCCCTGTCCCTGGGTGTGTTTGATTGGGGGTCAGTGTAGAGGGAGCTTTACTCTGTATCTAACCCCGTGCTGTCCCTGTCCCTGGGAGTGTTTGATGGGTGAGGACAGTGTAAAGGGAGCTTTACTCTGTATCTAACCCCGTGCTGTCCCTGTCCCTGGGAGTGTTTGATGGGGGGACAGTGTAGAGGGAGCTTTACTCTGTATCTAACCCCGTGCTGTCCCTGTCCCTGGGAATGTTTGATGGGGGGACAGTGTAGAGGGAGCTTTACTCTGTATCTAACCCCGTGCTGTCCCTGATCCTGGGAATGTTTGATGGAGGGACAGTGTAGAGGGAGCTTTACTCTGTATCTAACCCCGTGCTGTCCCTGTCCCTGGGAGTGTTTGATGGGGAGGACAGTGCAGAGGGAGCTTTACTCTGTATCTAACCCCGTGCTGTCCCTGTCCCTGGGAGTGTTTGATGGGTGGCAGTGTAGAGGGAGCTTTACTCTGTATCTAACCCCGTGCTGTCCCTGTCCCTGGGAGTGTTTGATGGGGGACAGTGTAGAGGGAGCTTTACTCTGTATCTAACCCCGTGCTGTCCATGTCCCTGGGAGTGTTTGATGGGGGACAGTGTAGAGGGAGCTTTACTCTGTATCTAACCCCGTGCTGTCCCTGTCCCCGGGAGTGTTTGATGGGGGGGTACAGTGTAGAGGGAGCTTTACTCTGTATCTAACCCCATGCTGTCCCTGTCCTGCGAGTGTTTGTTGGGGGACAGTGTAGAGGGAGCTTTACTCAGTGTCTAACCCCGTGCTGTCCCTGTCCCTGGAAGTGTTTGATGGGGGACAGTGTAGAGGAAGCTTTACTCCGTATCTAACCCCGTGCTGTCCCTGTCCCTGGGAGTGTTTGATGGGGGGGACAGTGTAGAGGGAGCTTTACTCTGAATCTAACCCCGTGCTGTCCCTGTCCCTGGGAGTGTTTGATGTGGGGACAATGTAGAGGAAGCTTTACTCTGTATCTAACCCCGTGCTGTCCCTGTCTCTGGGAGTGTTTGATGGGGGTACAGTGTAGAGGGAGCTTTACTCTGTATCTAACCCCGTGCTGTCCCTGTCCCTGGGAGTGATTGATGGGGGTACAGTGTAGAGGGAGCTTTGCTCTGTATCTAACCCCGTGCTGTCCCTGTCCCTGGGTGTGTTTGATGGTGGACAGTGCAGAGGGAACTTTACTCTGTATCTAACTCTGTGCTGTCCCTGACTCTGGAATGGGGGGACAGTGTAGAGGGAGCTTTACTCTGTATCTAACCCCGTGCTGTCCCTGTCCCCGGGAGTGTTTGATGGGGGGGGGACAGTGTAGAGGGAGCTTTACTCTCTATCTAACCCCATGCTGTCCCTGTCCCTGGGAGTGTTTGATGGGGGCCAGTGTAGAGGAAGCTTTACTCTGTATCTAACCCCGTGCTATCCCTGTCCCTGGGAGTGTTTGATGGGGGGGACAGTGTAGAGGGTGCTTTACTCTGTATCTAACCCCGTGCTGTCCCTGTCCCTGGGTGTGTTTGATGGGGGACAGTGTAGAGGGAGCTTTACTCTGTATCTAACCCCGTGCTGTCCCTGTCCCTGGGAGTGTTTGATGGGGGGACAGTGTAGAGGGAGCTTTACTCTGTAACTAACCCCGTGCTGTCCCTGTCCCTGGGAGTGTCTGATGGGGGACAGTGTAGAGGGAGCTTTACTCTGTATCTAACCCCGTGCTGTCCCTGTCCCTGGGTGTGTTTGATGGGGGACAGTGTAGAGGGAGCTTTACTCTGTATCTAACCCCGTGCTGTCCCTGTCCTGGGAGTGTTTGATGGGGGGACAGTGTAGAGGGAGCTTTACTCTGTATCTAACCCCGTGCTGTCCCTGTCCAGGGAGTGTTTGATGGGGGACAGTGTAGAGGGAGCTTTACTCTGTATCTGACCCCGTGCTGTCCCTGTCCCTGGGAATGTTTGATGGGAGGACAGTGTAGAGGGAGCTTTACTCTGTATCTAACCCCGTGCTGTCCATGTCCCTGGGAGTGTTTGATGGGGGACAGTGTAGAGGGAGCTTTACTCTGTATCTGACCCCGTGCTGTCCATGTCCCTTGGAGTGTTTGATGGGGGGACAGTGTAGAGGGAGCTTTACTCTGTATCTAACCCCGTGCTGTCGCTATCCCTGGGAGTGTTTGATGGGGGACAGTGTAGAGGGAGCTTCACTCTGTATCTAACCCCGTGCTGTCCCTGTCCCTGGGATGGGGGGGACAGTGTAGAGGGAGCTTTACCCTGTATCTAACCCCGTGCTGTCCCTGTCCCTGGGAGTGTTTGATGGGGGGACAGTGTAGAGGCAGCTTTACTCTGTATCTAACCCCGTGCTGTCCCTGTCCCTGGGAGTGTTTGATGGGGGGACAGTGTAGAGAGAGCTTTACTCTGTATCTAACCCCGTGCTGTCCCTGTCCCTGGGGATGTTTGATGGGGGGACAGTGTAGAGGGAGCTTTACTCTGTATCTAACCCCGTGCTGTCCCTGTCCCTGGGAGTGTTTGATGGGGGGACAGTGTAGAGGGAGCTTTACTCTGAATCTAACCCCGTGCTGTCCCTGTCCCTGGGAGTGTTTGATGGGGGGACAGTGTAGAGGGAGCTTTACTCTGTATCTAACCCCGTGCTGTCCCTGTCCCTGGGAGTGTTTGATGGGGGGGGACAGTGTAGAGGGAGCTTTACTCTGTATCTAACCCCGTGCTGTCCCTGTCCCTGGGAGTGTTTGATGGGGGGACAGTGTAGAGGGAGCTTTATTGAGTTGGTGAATTGCAGAATCACAATTGTAAAAAGAAAACCATAGTTGGAGTTATGTACAGGCCTTCAAACAGTAGTCAGGTACTGGGGTCAAGATACACCAGGAGACAGAAAGGCAAAGTTACAGTGATCTCGGGGAATTGCAATACGCAGATGGACTGAGAAAATCAGGGTGGTAGTGGTTTGCAATTAAAGGAATTGTGGAATGGCTTTTTGGAGCAGCTTGTGGTGGAGCCCACGAGGGAACAGCCAATACTGGACTTAGTGTTGTGCAATGAGGGAGATTTGATAAGGGAGCTGGAGGTGAAGGAACTCTTAGATAGCAATGAATGATAGAATTAGCTCTGCAATTTGAGAGGGAGAAGATAGAATCAGAGGTATCTGTAATACAGCTGAATAAAATACATAGGCATGAGGAAGGAGCTGGGTAGAATTGACTGGGAGAGGACTCCAACAGGAAAGACAGTGGAACAGCAATGGCAGGAGTTTCTGGCAGTCGAGACATAAAAATGTACAGCACGGAAACAGACCTTTTGGTCCAACCCGTTCATGCTGACCAGTTATCCTAACCTAATCTCTTCCCATTTGCCAGCACTTGGCCCATATCCCTCTAAACCCTTCCTATTCATATACCCAACCTTTTAAATGTTGTCATTGTACCAGCCTCCACTACTTCCTCTGGCAGCTTATTCCATACACGTATCACCCTCTGCCTGAAAACGTTGCCCCTTAGGTCCCTTTTAGGTCTTTCCCCTCTCACCCTAAACCTATGCCCTCTAGTTTTGGACTCCCCTACCCTAGGAAAAAGACCTTGTCTATTTATCCTATCCATGCACCTAATCTAATTTTTTTAGATTAGATTAGATTACGTACAGTGTGGAAACAGGCCCTTCGGCCCAACAAGTCCACACCGACCCGCCGAAGCGCAACCCACCCATACCCCTACATCTACCCCTTACCTAACACTGCGGGCAATTTAGCATGGCCAATTCACCTGACCCTGCACATCTTTGTGATGTGGGAGGAAACCGGAGCACCCGGAGGAAACCCATGCAGACCTCTATAAGGCCACCCCTCAGCCTCTGACGCTCCAGGGAAAACAGTCCCAGCCTGTTCAGCCTCTCCCTGTAGCTCAAACCCTCCAACCCTGGCAACATCCTTGTGAACCTTTTCTGAACCCTTTCAAGTTTCACAATAACCTTCCGATAGGAAGGAGACCAGAATTGCATCCAATGTTCCAACAGTGGCCTAACCAATGTCCTGTACAGCCGCAACATGACCTCCCAACTCCTGTACTCAATACTCTGACCAATAAAGGAAAGCATACCAAACGCTGCCTTCACTATCCTACCTACCTGCGACTCCACTTTCAAGGAGCTATAAACCTGCACTCCTAGGTCTCTTTGTTCAGCAACACTTCCCAGGACCTTACCATTAAGCATATAAGTCCTGCTCTGATTTGTTTTTCCAAAATGCAGCACCTCGCATTTATCTAAATTAAACTCCACCTGCCACTTCTCAGCCCATTGGCCCATCTGGTCCAGATCCTGTTGTAATCTGAGGTAACCTTCTTTGCTGTCCACTGCACTTCCCATTTTGGTGTCATCTGCAAACTTACTAACTCTACCTCCTATGTTCACATACAAATCATTTATTTTAAATGACGAAAAGTAGAGGACCCAACACTGATCCTTGTGGTACTCCACTGGTCACAGGCCTCCAGTCTGAAAAACAACCCTCCACAACCACCCTCTGGCTTCTACCTTTGAGCCAGTTCTGTATCCAAATGGCTAGTTCTCCCTGTATTCCATGAGATCTAACCTTGCTCACCAGTCTCCCATGAGGAATCTTTTTGAATGCCTTACTGAAGTCCTTATAGATCATGTCCTCCGTTCTGCCCTCATCAATCTTCTTTGTTACTTCTTCAAAAAACTCAATCAAGTTTGTGAGACATGATTTCCACACACAAAGCCATGCTAACGATCCCTAATCACACATGTAAATCCTGTCTCTTGTAATGAAGTTGTTGGAATGTATTGTACTTTTAACAGAGTGTGAATGCTGGTAAGTTTGTCATATGACTAACTGCGGGCACAGAGTGTGCTGGATTATTTGAAGATATAACATTTGAGATGTAGCTCAGGTACAGAGTTGTTACACAACAATTCGAATTTGGCCAATCAGTATAAATTATGTCCCAAGATACTTAGCTCAATTGAATTTGCGTTTTACTGTTTTGACGACATCAAACCAGTGAGACGATCTGATGTTTTGGGCTATAAAAATCAGACATTTTGAACAGTTAGCCAGAGAGACAAAGAACACCAATACAGACTGCCCTCAGATCCACCCTCTGGAACATAGCTTTCTCTATGAAAGATCTGTGCAGGAGAAGACCAAAGAAAAGAAGACAGGAAGATACAAAGGGAAAATTGACAGCTGGCTGGTTTTGAAACTTCATTTTTTTGTAAATCTTAAGCAGGGGTTTAATCAGATCAGTATAGTGTTGTAGGTTGGGGAGAGGTATAAATCAATTAGCTAAGGGAGGCTTATAGTGAGGATAGTTGTTGTTTAATGTCCTTTTTTTTGGAGTTAAAGAATAAATTGTTAAGTTTTCTTTAAATAGTGGAATTTGGGTAGTTCTTTGTCACTCATACTTTTACAGACTACAAGGTGAGGTGAGTTTTTCTGTGTGTCTGGTTTAAATTAGCAAAAGGGTTTACCCCATAATGTAACACGATATTCTATATTCTTATCCAAATTATTTATATAAATGACAAACAAAAGAGGATCCAGCACAGATCTCTGTGGAACACCTCTGGTCAAAGGCCGCCAGTCCTTGAAGCAACCCTCCACCATCACCCTCTATCTCCTGCCGTTAAGCCAATTTTGTATCTAATTGGCAAACTCACCCTGAATCCCATGTGACGTAATTCTTTGGTAACTTCCTCAAAAAACTCAAATCAAGTTTCTCCTCACACAAAACCATGCTGACTATCCCTAATCAAGTTTTGCCCCTCAAAATGTATATAAATCTTACTTTTTATCATCATCTCCAACTATTTGCACATACCCAAAGTCAAACGCACAGGTCTACTGTTCCCTGGTTCGTCTTTCCAGCATTTCTTAAACAAAGGTACAACATTGACCACTCTCCCGTCATCAGGCACCTCATCTGGAGTTATAGATGATGCAAATATATCTCCAAGGGATCTGGCAATTTCCTTCCTTACTTCCCACAACGTTGTGGGATAAATTAGATCAGGTCCCAGAGATTTCTTCTCCTAAGAACATGCTCTTCTGTGATGTGAACTGATTCTAAGACATACAGTTTTATTTCTTTGTGTTCTTTAGCCTCCGTTTCTTTCTCTACAGTAAATATTCATTTAGTGGCTCTCTCATCTCCTGGGCTTCAACACCAAGACAAGATCTTTAAGAGACCCTACCATCTCTCTAGTTATCCTCTTACTTAAAAAGTACTTGTAGAATCTCTTTGGACTATCCTTAACCTTACCTGCCCAAGATTTCTCATATCCCCCCTTTACCTTCCTGATTTCTCTGTTAAGAATGCCCCTACACTCTTTATATTAATGAAGTGATTCAATAGAACCAAGTTACTTACATTTAAAATAAGATTCTCTTTTATTCTTGACTAGAATGTCAATATTTTTATTCATTTTTTTGTTCCTTAATCTTGCCAGCCTTACCCTTCACTCTCACGGGAATATGATACCCCTGAACGCTCAGTGTCGGTATCTCTGACACTCCCTGTTTTTACCTGTCAGCCAGGGCTCCCTGATTGGGGCTGTAAATCTGGAACAATCAGGGAACTCATATTCTGTGAAGTCCTCCTGCCTGACCTTGTTGTAATCATTACTTCGCTCCCCCATGTATGTCCAGGGACATGGGCCTGTTCTTTTCCTGTAGCTTCTTGTGGGGCATTTTTGGACTAGGTCTGATTCCTCTGACTCTGCCGCAGATACAGGCAGTGTGTCTCAGATTGTAGCCTGGCTCTTGCACCCAGAGCGTCCTGGAAGAAATCCCTCATCATCATCAGGTAGTAAAGGCGTTGAGGCTGCGACATCTGCTGTCTCCACCTCAGACTCCAAGGTTTCTTCAATGTTGGATAGAGGGGCAGAACCCAAGGGTTCCTACAGCCTTTCCGGCTGTTCTGAGGGGCTGAGAATGCCCCATTTGCAGGGTTGAAGCTTTTATGTGGTGTCCACGTTTGTTCAGGATCGCCTCACATTCCTGAACTTTGTACGTCGTGGGACCTGACCTCATCCCCAGAAGTAAACTGGCGGTTTACTGTTGGTAAACAGTCTCATTGACAGGAACAATTGGCGTTCCTGATGGGGTTTCACTCTGCCCCTCCACCTGATCCAGGAAGATCAGACTGAACCTAGTGCAGAGTCTTCTCCTCATTAGTAAGTCTGCCAGTGCTCTCCCAGTAATCGCATGTCAAATAAGAACCATGACATCTAGGTATCTAGTGAGGCTGGAGGCTGTTTCTTCAAGTCAGTCTTCAGAGTTTGGACCCCTCTTTCTGTCAGACTATTGGATGATGGGTGGTATGGAGCTGTCCTTGTATGCCGGAGAGCCAACTACCCATCGATCAGAGCTAATACCACCCCTGATGCCAAATAGGGAGGCATCTCGGGTCAGTCTGTCTTTGGACCACAGTGTGGCAACACCTTATAGGATTATAGCTGTTTCTTTACTTTATTGAAAGCCAGGGACTTGTCTAGGAGACCCTTTTCCAGTTGGTGCCAGTAAGTGTTAGGATGGATGCCAGCTTCTGTATGAGCTTGCCATAATACTTTACCATACCAAGGAACGACCTTAGCTCCTGGACAGATGTGGTTTGATTGCAGCCCCCCCCCCCCCCCCCCCACTCTCCCCACCGCACCAGCTTTGCAAACAAGTTGTCCATCCAAGGAATTGTGTTGTTATCCATCTGCAAAAAGTGGTTTACCATGTGTAAAGTCCCCACAAAGACGAACCGGTCTATCAGGCTTCTCAGTCGGTGCTGCCCAGTTCGCCCAGAGTGTGTGATGGGGTTTCAGTGTAGAGGCAGCTTTACTCTGTATCTAACCCCGTGCTGTCCCTGTCCCTGGGAGTGTTTGATGGGGGGACAGTGTAGAGAGAGCTTTACTCTGTATCTCACCCCGTGCTGTCCCTGTCCCTGGGAGTGTGTGATGGGGTTTCAGTGTAGAGGGAGCTTTACTCTGTATCTAATCCCGTGCTGTCCCTGTCCCTGGGAGTGTTTGATGGGGGGACAGTGTAGAGGGAGCTTTACTCTGTATCTAACCCCGTGCTGTCCCTGTCCCTGGGAGTGTTTGATGGGGGACAGTGTAGAGGGAGCTTTACTCTGTATCTAACCCCGTGCTGTCCTTGTCCAGGGAGTGTTTGATGGGGGACAGTGTGGAGGGAGCTTTACTCTGTATCTAACCCCGTGCTGTCCCTGTCCCTGGGAGTGTTTGATGGGGGGGACAGTGTAGAGGGAGCTTTACTCTGTATCTAACCCCGTGCTGTCCCTGTCCCTGGGAGTGTTTGATGGGGGGGACAGTGTAGAGGGAGCTTTACTCTGTATCTAACCCCGTGCTGTCACTGTCCCTGGGGGTGTTTGATGGGGGGACAGTGTAGAGGGAGCTTTACTCTGTATCTAACCCCATGCTGTCCCTGTCCCTGGGAGTGTTTGATGGGGGGACAGTGTAGAGGGAGCTTTACTCTGTATCTAACCCCATGCTGTCCCTGTCCCTGGGAGTGTTTGATGGGGGGGACAGTGTAGAGGGAGCTTTACTCTGTATCTAACCCTGTGCTGTCCCTGTCCCTGGGAGTGTTTGATGGGGGGGACAGTGTAGAGGGAGCTTTACTCTGTATCTAACCCCGTGCTGTCACTGTCCCTGGGGGTGTTTGATGGGGGGGACAGTGTAGAGGGAGCTTTACTCTGTATCTAACCCCATGCTGTCCCTGTCCCTGGGAGTGTTTGATGGGGGGACAGTGTAGAGGGAGCTTTACTCTGTATCTAACCCCGTGCTATCCCTGTCCCTGGGAGTGTTTGATGGGGGGGACAGTGTAGAGGGAGCTTTACTCTGTATCTAACCCCGTGCTGTCCCTGTCCCTGGGAGTGTTTGATGGGGGGACAGTGTAGAGGGAGATTTACTCTGTACCTAACCCCGTGCTGTCACTGTCAGTGTGCAATGTGTGCTTTACTCACCATTAATTACATGTGGTTTAATTTCAGGAGATAGATGATGATGATGATGATGATATCTCTGAGATCCTGAAAACCTCTCCGATGTCAATGAGGGACCGTCTGGAGATGAAGGCCAATGAGCTGGTGGAGGAATTTAAGCAGCAACTGGAAGTGGGTGAGGAACCGAGAGAGAGTGAGGTCACGGTGTTGGATAATCTCCTGAAGAAAGACACTGAGAACTTCTGCAAGGCTTATACGACAAACTATAACTGGGCCATTGGCAAGCTGAGGCAAACGTTGCTGAAGGGGTTTGAATGTTTCATCAAGGAGCAGGTAACTCAGATCCAAAATGTACAGTGCTTGTGAATGCAACAGTGTAGAGGGAGCTTTACTCTGTATCTAACCCTGTGCTGGGAGTGTTTGATGGGGGGGACAGTGTTGAGGGAGCTTTACTCTATATCTAACCCCGTGCTGTTCCTGTCCCTGGGAGTGTTTGATGGGGGGTGGGGGGACAGTGTAGAGGGAGCTTAACTTGTGTTTTTGGGATCCTTGAGGGGGAGCAGCCCAAGTCGTTATCCGCATAGGCACCAACGGCATTGTAGGAAAAGGGATGGAGATGTAAGGCAGATATTCAGGGAGATAGGGTGTAAGCTTAGAGGTAGAACAAACAGTTGTTATCTCTGGTTTGTTGTCTGTCCACGTGCGATTGAGGTGAGGAACAAGGAGCGAACAGAGCTGAGCACATGACTACAGGTTTGGTGCAGGAGGGAGGGATTCAGATACCTGGATAATTGAGGCTCATTCTGGGACAAGTGGGACCTCTACAACTGGATGGTCTACACCTGAACCAGAGGGGTACCAATATCCTGGAGGGTGGAATTTGCTAATGCTCTTTGGGAGAGTTTAAACTAATTCAGCAGGGGAATTGGAACCTTAAACGTAGTTCCAGTGTTCAGGAGGTTCGCGTAGTGAGGTCAGTAATAATGTTTCAAGGTTGTAGGAGTGTACTGGCAGGCAGGGAGGTGGTTTGTAGTGTGTCTAGTTCAACATCAGGAGCATCCGGAATAAGATGCTCTGGAATAAGGTGAACTTGCAGCATGGGTTGGTACCTGGGACTTCGATATTGTCATTTTGGAGATATGGATAGAGTAGAGACAGGAATGGTTGTTGCAGGTTCCGAGATTTAGATGTTTCAGTAAGAAAAGAGAAGATTGTAAAAGAAGAGGAGGTGTGGCAGTGTTAGTCAAGGACTCTATTACGGTGGCAGAAAGGACATTAGAGAACTTGTCAACTGAGGTAGTATGGGCTGAGGTTAGAGACAGGAAAGGAGAGGTCACCCTGTTGGGAGTTACATATCAGCCTCGGAAAAGTTCCAAAGATGATCGCAAAGATGATCCTGGATAGGAGTGAAAGTAACAGGGTAGTTGTTATGGGGGGGCTTTAACTTTCTAAATATTGACTGGGAATACTATAGTTCAAGTACTTTAGGTGGGTCAGTTTTTGTCCAATGTGTGCAGGATGGTTTCCTGATACAGTATGTAGACAGGCCAATAAGGGATGAGGCCACACTGGATTTGGTAATGGGTAATGAACCTGGCCAGGCATTAGATTTGGAGGGAGGTGAGCACTTTGGTGATAGTGACCACAATTCAGTTTACTTTATTGATGGAGAGCGATAGGTATATACCGCAGGGCAAGAGTTATAGCTGGGGGGAAAGGCAATTATGATGCGATTAGGCAAGATTTAGGACACACAGGATGGGGAAGTAAACTGCCGGGGACATGCACAATTGAAATGTGAAACATATTCAAGGAACAGCTACTGAGTGTCCCTGATAAGTATGTACCTGTCAGGCAGGGAGGAAGTGGTTGAGCGTGGGAGCTGTGGTTTACTGAAGAAGTGGAATCTCTTGTCATGAGAAAGAAGAAGGCTTACGTTAGGATGTACAAAGTTAAAAATCACACAACACCAGGTTATAGTCCAACAGGTTTAATTGGAAGCACACTAGCTTTCGGAGCGACGCTCATTCATCAGGTGAAGGAGTGTCGCTTTGAAAGCTAGTGTGCTTCCAATTAAACCTGTTGGACTATAACCTGGTGTTGTGTGATTTTTAACTTTGTTCACCCCAGTCCAACACCGGCATCTCCAAATTATGACTACGTTAGGATGAGATGTGAAGACTCGGGGCGCTTGAGCGTTACAAGTTAACCAGGAAGGACGTAAAGAGAGAGCTAAGAAGAGCCAGGAGGAGACATGAGAAGTCCTTGGCAGCGAGGATCAAGGAAAACCCTAAAGCTTTCTATCGGTATATCAGGTTAAAAGAATGACTCAAGTGAGATTAGGGCCAATCAAGGACAGTAGTGGGGAATTGTGCATGGAGTCCAAAGAGATAGGAGAGACACAAAATGAATATTTTTTGTCAGTATTCACACAGGAAAAAGACAATGTTGTCGAGGAGAACAGAGATACAGGCTACTACACCAGGTGGGATTGAGGTTGATAAGGACATGTTAGTAATTCTGGAAAGTGTGAAAATAGATAAGTCCCCTGGGCCAGATGGGATTTATCTGAGGATTCTCTGGGAAGCTGGGGAGGAGATTGCCAAGTCTTTGGCTCTGATCTTTATGCCGTCATTGTCTACAGGAATAGTGCCAGGAGACTGGTGGATAGCAAATGTTGTTCCCTTGTTCAAGAAGAGGAGTAGAGACAACCCTGGTAATTATAGACCAGTGAGCCTTACTTCGGTGTGGGTAAAGTGTTGGAAAGGATTATAAGAGATGGGATTTATAATCATCTAGAAAGGAATAAGTTGATTAGGGATAGTAAACATGGTTTTGTGAAGGATAGTTCTTTGAGATGGTGACCGAACAGGTGGATGAGGGTAAAGTGGTTATGTGGTGTATATGGATTTCAGTAAAGTGTTTAATAAGGTTCCCCCCGGTAGGCTATTGCAGAAAATACAGAGGCATGGGATTGAGAGTGATTTAGCAGTTTGGATCAGAAATTGGTTAACTGTAAGAAAACAGAGGGTGATGGTTGATGGGAAATGTTCATCCTGGAGTTCAGTTACTAGTGGTGTACCGCAAGGATCTGTTTTGGGGCCACTGCTGTTTGTCTATGAATGACCTGGATGAGGATGTAAAAGTATGGGTCAGTAAATTTGCGGATGAGACTAAGGTTGGTGGAGTTGTGGATGGTGCTAAAGGATGTTGTAGATTAGAGGGACATAGATAAGCTGCAGAGCTGGGCTCAGAGGTGGCAAATGGAGTTTAATGCAGAAAAGTGGGAGGTGGTTCACTTTCGAAGGAGCAACAGGAATACAGAGTATTGGGTTAATGGTAAGATTCTTGGTAGTGTAGATGAGCAGAGAGATCCTGGTGTCCATGTAAATAGATCCCTGAAAGTTGCCATCCAGGTTTATAGGGTTGTTAAGAAGGCATGTGGTGTGTTGGCTTTTATTAGTAGAGGGATTGAGTTTTGGAACCATGAGGTTATGTTGCAAATGTGGAAAACTCTGGTGCAGCTGCACTTGGAGGATTGTGTACAGTTCTGGTCACCGCATTATAGGAAGGATGTGGAAGCTTTGGAAAGAGTTCAGAGGAGATTTATTAGGATGTTGCCTGGTATGGAGGGAAGGTCTTATGAGGAAAGGCTGAGGGACTTGAGGCTGTTTTCATCAGAGAGAAGAAGGTTGAGAGGTGACTTAATTAAGACATAGAAGATGATCAGAGGGTGAGGTAAGGGTGGATAGTGAGAGTCTTTTTCCTTGGATGGTAATGGCTAGCACAAGGGGACGTAGCTTTAAGTTGAGGGGTGATAGATATAGACAGATGTCAGAGGTAGTTTCTTTACTCAGAGAGTAGTAAGGGGCATGGAATGCACTGCCTGCAACAGTAGTAGGCTCCCAACATGAAAGGCATTTAAATGGTCATTGGATAAACACATGGGTGATAATGGAACAGTGTAGGATAGATGGGCTTCAGATTCGTTCCAAGGTCAGCGCAACATTGAGGGCTGAAAAGCCAATACCACGCTGGAATGTTCTCCGTTGTGTATATAACCCCATGCTGTCCCTGTCCCTGGTAGTGTTTGATGAGGGGGACAGTGTAGAGGGAGCTTCACTCTTTATCTAATCCTGTGCTGTCCCTGTCCCTGGGCGTGTTTGATGGGGGACAATGTTGAGGGAGCTTTACTCTGTATCTAACCACATGCTGCCTGTGTCCGGAGGATTTTTTGATGGAGGACAGTGTAGAGGGAGCTTTACTCTGTATCTAACCCCATGCTGTCCCTGTCCCTGGGAGTGTTTGATGGGGGACAGTGTAGAGGGAGCTTTACTCTGTATCTAACCCCATGCTGTCCCTGTCCCTGGGAGTGTTTGATGGGGGGGACAGTGCAGAGGGAGCTTTACTCTGTATCTAACCCCGTGCTGTCCCTGTCCCTGGGAGTGTTTGATGAGGGGACAGTGTAGAGGAGCTTTACTCTGTATCTAACCCCGTGCTGTCCCTGTCCCTGGGAGTGTTTGATGGGGGGGACAGTGTAGAGAGGGCTTTACTCTGTATCTAACCCCGTGCTGTCCCTGTTCTGGGAGTGTTTGTTGGGGGACAGTGTAGAGGGAGCTTTACTCTGTATCTAATCCCCGTGCTGTCCCTGTCCTGGGAGTGTTTGATGGGGGACAGTGTAGAGGAAGCTTGTCTCTGTGTCTAACCCCATGCTGTCTCTGTCCTGGGAGTGTTTGGGGGAACAGTGTAGAGGAAGCTTTACTCTGTATCCGCAGCTACACTGGCACCACCCCCGACATTTTCCTCCGCTACATCGATGACTGTATCGGCGCACCCTCGTGCTCCCACGAGGAGGCTGAACAGTTCATCCACTTTACTAACACCTTCCACCCAGACCTCAAATGTACCTGGACCGTCTCAGACTCTTCCCTCCCCTTCCTGGACCTCTCCATTTCTATCTCGGGCGACCGACTCAACACGGATGTTTACTATAAACCGACCGACTCCCACAGCTACCTAGATTACACCTCCTCCCACCCTGCCCCCTGTAAAAACGCCATCCCGTATTCCCAATTCCTTCGCCTCCGCCGCATCTGCTCCCAGGAGGACCAGTTCCAATACCGTACAACCCAGATGGCCTCCTTCTTCAAGGATCGCAATTTTCCCCCAGACGTGGTCGATGATGCCCTCCTCCGCATCTCCTCCACTTCCCGCTCCTCCGCCCTTGAGCCCCGCCCCTCCAACCGCCACCAGGTCCTGACCTACCACCCCACCAACCTCCAAATACAACGTATCATCCTCCGTCATTTCTGCCACCTCCAAACGGACCCCACCACCAAGGATCTATTTCCCTCCCCATCCCTATCAGCGTTCCGGAAAGACCACTCCCTCCGTGACTCCCTCGTCAAGTCCACACCCCCCACCAACCCAACCTCCTCTCCCTGCAACCGCAAGAAATGCAAAACTTGCGCCCACACCTCCCCCCTTGCTTCCCTCCAAGGCCCCGTGGGATCCTTCCATATCCGGCACAAATTCACCTGCACCTCCACACACATCATTTACTGCATCTGCTGCACCCGATGTGGTCTCCTCTATATTGGGGAGACAGGCCGGCTACTTGCGGAACGTTTCAGAGAACACCTCTGGGACATCCGCACCAACCAACCCAACCGCCCCGTGGCTGAACACTTCAACTCCCCCTCCCACTCCACCAAGGACATGCAGATCCTTGGCCTCCTCCATCGCCAGACCATGGCAACACGACGGTTGGAGGAAGAGCGCCTCACCTCCAACCACAAGGGATGAACTCAGATTTCTCCAGCTTCCTCATTTCCCCTCCCCCAACCTTGTCTCAGTCCCAACCCTCGGACTCAGCACCACCTTACTAACCTGCAATCTTCTTCCTGACCTCTCCGCCCCCACCCCCTCTCCAGCCTATCACCCTCACCTCAACCTTGTTCCACCTATCGCATTCCCAACGCCCCTCCCCCCAGTCCCTCCTCCCTACCTTTTATCTTAGCCTACTTGGCACACCCTCCTCATTCCTGAAGAAGGGCTTATGCCCGAAACGTCAATTCTCCTGCTCCTTGGATGCTGCCTGACCTGCTGCGCTTTTCCAGCAACACATTTTTCAGCTCTGTATCTAAACCCGTGCTGCCCCTGTCCTGGGAGTGTTTGATGGGGGACAGTGTAGACGGAGCTTTACTCTGTATCTAACCCCGTGCTGTCCTTGTGCTGGGAGTGTTTGATGAGGGGGATAGTGTAGAGGAAGCTTTACTCTGTATCTCACCCCGTGCTGTCCCTGTGCTGGGAGTGTTTGATGAGGGGGACAGTGTAGAGAGAGCTTTACTCTGTATCTAACCCTGCCCTGTCCCTGGGGGTGTTTGATGGGGGGGGACAGTGTAGAGGGAGCTTTACTCTGTATCTAACCCCGTGCTGTCCCTGTCGCTGGGAGTGTTTGTTGGGGGACAGTGTAGAGGGAGCTTTACTCTGTATCTAACCCCGCCCTGTCCCTGTCCCTGGGGGTGTTTGATGGGGGGGACAGTGTAGAGGGAGCTTTACTCTGTATCTAACCCCGTGCTGTCTCTGTCCCTTGGAGTGTTTGATGGGGGGACAGTGTAGAGGGAGCTTTACTCTGTATCTAACCCTGTGCTGTCCCTGTCCCTGGGAGTGTTTGATGGGGGGACAGTGTAGAGGGAGCTTTACTCTGTATCTAACCCCGTGCTGTCCCTGTCCCAGGGAGTGTTTGATGGGGTGACAGTGTAGAGGGAGCTTTACTCTGTATCTAACCCCGTGCTGTCCCTGTCCCTGGGAGTGTTTGTTGGGGGACAGTGTAGAGGGAGCTTTACTCTGTATCTAACCCCGCCCTGTCCCTGTCCCTGGGGGTGTTTGATGGGGGGGACAGTGTAGAGGGAGCTTTACTCTGTATCTAACCCCGTGCTGTCTCTGTCCCTTGGAGTGTTTGATGGGGGGACAGTGTAGAGGGAGCTTTACTCTGTATCTAACCCTGCCCTGTCCCTGGGGGTGTTTGATGGGGGGGGACAGTGTAGAGGGAGCTTTACTCTGTATCTAACCCCGTGCTGTCCCTGTCGCTGGGAGTGTTTGTTGGGGGACAGTGTAGAGGGAGCTTTACTCTGTATCTAACCCCGCCCTGTCCCTGTCCCTGGGGGTGTTTGATGGGGGGGACAGTGTAGAGGGAGCTTTACTCTGTATCTAACCCCGTGCTGTCTCTGTCCCTTGGAGTGTTTGATGGGGGGACAGTGTAGAGGGAGCTTTACTCTGTATCTAACCCTGTGCTGTCCCTGTCCCTGGGAGTGTTTGATGGGGGGACAGTGTAGAGGAAGCTTTACTCTGTATCTAACCCCGTGCTGTCCCTGTCCCAGGGAGTGTTTGATGGGGTGACAGTGTAGAGGGAGCTTTACTCTGTATCTAACCCCGTGCTGTCCCTGTCCCTGGGAGTGTTTGATGGGGGGACAGTGTAGAGGGAGCTTTACTCTGTATCTAACCCCGTGCTGTCCCTGTCCCTGGGAGTGTTTGATGGGGGACAGTGTAGAGGGAGCTTTACTCTGTACCTAACCCTGTGCTGTCCCTGTCCCTGGGTGTGTTTGATGGGGGGACAGTGTAGAGAGGGCTTTACTCTGTATCTAACCCCGTGCTGTCCCTGTCCCTGGGAGTGTTTGATGGGGGACAGTGTAGAGGGAGCTTTACTCTGTACCTAACCCTGTGCTGTCCCTGTCCCTGGGTGTGTTTGATGGGGGGACAGTGCAGAGGGGGCTTTACTCTGTATCTAACCCCGTGCTGTCCCTGTCCCTGGGAGTATTTGATGGGGGGGACAGTGTAGAGGGAGCTTTACTCTGTATCTGACCCCATGCTGTCCCTGTGCCTGGGAGTGTTTGATGGGGGGACTGTGTAGAGGGAGCTTTACTCTGTATCTAACCCCATGCTGTCCCTGTCCCTGGGAGTGTTTGATGGGGGACAGTGTAGAGGGAGCTTTACTCTGTATCTAACCCCATGCTGTCCCTGTCCCTGGGAGTGTTTGATGGGGGGGACAGTGCAGAGGGAGCTTTACTCTGTATCTAACCCCGTGCTGTCCCTGTCCCTGGGAGTGTTTGATGAGGGGACAGTGTAGAGGAGCTTTACTCTGTATCTAACCCCGTGCTGTCCCTGTCCTTGGGAGTGTTTGATGGGGGACAGTGTAGAGGGAGCTTTACTCTGTATCTAACCCCGTGCTGTCCCTGTCCCTGGGAGTGTTTGATGGGGGACAGTGTAGAGTGGGCTTTACTCTGTATCTAACCCCGTGCTGTCCCTGTCCCTGGGAGTGTTTGATGGGGGACAGTGTAGAGGGAGCTTTACTCTGTACCTAACCCCGTGCTGTCCCTGTCCTGGGGGTGTTTGATGGGGGGACAGTGTAGAGGAAGCTTTACTCTGTATCTAACCCCGTGCTGTCCCTGTCCCTGGGAGTGTTTGATGGGGGGGGACAGTGTAGAGGGAGCTTTACTCTGTACCTAACCCCGTGCTGTCCCTGTCCCTGGGAGTGTTTGATGGGGGGGGACAGTGTAGAGGGAGCTTTACTCTGTATCTAACCCCGTGCTGTCCCTGTCCCTGGGAGTGTTTGATGGGGGGGGACAGTGTAGAGGGAGCTTTACTCTGTACCTAACCCCGTGCTGTCCCTGTCCCTGGGAGTGTTTGATGGGGGGACAGTGTAGAGGGAGCTTTACTCTGTATCTAACCCCGTGCTGTCCCTGTCCCTGGGAGTGTTTGATGGGGGGACAGTGTAGAGGGAGATTTACTCTGTACCTAACCCCGTGCTGTCCCTGTCCCTGGGAGTGTTTGATGGGGGGACAGTGTAGAGGGAGCTTTACTCTGTACCTAACCCCGTGCTGTCCCTGTCCCTGGGAGTGTTTGATGGGGGGACAGTGTAGAGGGAGCTTTACTCTGTACCTAACCCCGTGCTGTCACTGTCAGTGTGCAATGTGTGCTTTACTCACCATTAATTACGTGGTTTAATTTCAGGAGATAGATGATGATGATGATGATGATGATGATATCTCTGAGATCCTGAAAACCTCTCCGATGTCAATGAGGGACCGTCTGGAGACGAAGGCCAATGAGCTGGTGGAGGAATTTAAGCAGCAACTTGAAGTGAATGACCTGGAGTTGAATAAATCCCTGAAGAAAGAGACTGAGAAGTTCTGCAAGGCTTACACGAAACAGTTTAACAGGGCGATTGGCAAACTGATGGAGCAGATGCTGAAGCAGTTTGAACGTTTCACCAAACAGCAGGTAACTCCGATACAAATTGAACAAAGCTGTGCTACGGGACAGGGGATAGCAAGGCAGACCCAGTCAGCATCATCAACACTGGATTTGCAACAAAGTGAAATTAAAATGTTCCATGGCCCTCACAATTGCTCACTTATTCCTCAGCAAACATTAGGAATACTAGGTCTTGGACACTAAGTTTACAACTTCAACAAAATGAAGAATTGGGTATTAATATTGTAACTTCAGCAGAGCACAGATGGACAACAACACAGTCTAACTGATATCTATAATCTCTGGCCAATCTTCTTTCATCCTCACCCCCACTCACACCAACAGACAGACTGACCCAGTTCCAGTTCAATAACGGTTTCAGTGGTGAATACCAAGCCTTCATGAAATCCTTAGATAATGGATTGTATTACAGGCAGAATTCTGAAATCACCAGTTAATGCAAGCAGCCTCTGAGAAGTCTGCAGACTTTTACTTAGTTCTTACATTGTAAGTTTCTTTCTCTGAATTTTCAAACAGTCAATAAATGGACAATAACTTGTGAAAGAAAAGCCAAAAGAACAGCCTAGTCTGGCAGCTCCTGAAGTAAAATTATCCCATGCCCCAAACCCTGCCAGAACCATTTTCCTTTTGGATTTTTTTCTCTTTTTTTTCCCCCAACATTCTCTGTGATTCTCAGGCCAGTGATGCTCCTTCCCTGATTGACCAATTGAATAGCCACCCAGCTGCTTGTCTCTGAGCGTAGCAATGTGTCAGTGCAGAAACACCTACTGTGCCTTTTGAGCAGTAGTTAACCTGAATTATCTGTCCAGGCCAGTTCCCAACAGCAAACATCTGTCTCTTGTTCTTTCCTTTCTCTCAACAAGCTGCTGTTCACACTCAATTCTCACCCCCATCTCTCAGTTTCAAATCAAAAATGAGAAAAATCAAAGTTAAACAATGATGATCTCAGAAAGTGTCCACCCTTAAAAGAGTGAAATGCCATTTCAATTGTGCAATTCAAGACAAGGTTAATAACATGGAAACAACAAACAAGAAACAAAACTCACATCCATTCAATTCTTCGTCCAACTAGATTTCTAATCTAACTTTCTTGGTTACATTTTAAATTTTTCAGCGATTTTCATTTGGTTTAAAGTGTCAACAATTACATTTTCATCCCCTGAAATATGTGCAACGTTTATTTTTAAATGTTGCAAAAAAACTTAGCATTTTAGTTTTAAATCCCTTTATAAATCCCTTTATCAGATTATGAACAGTAAAAACTAAGAGTGTCGTGGTTTCCATGTCGAACATAAACTTTTGAATTGTTGAAGAGCTATCACACCATCAATACCTTCTCTTCTATAGTACGGTATCTTTTCAGATGTTGATTCAAGTAATAGCTGGAAAAATAACCCACTGCCTGCTCTATTCCGGCCTTGTCATCCTGGAAGACCTGTCAGCCTCAAACTGCTAGTGTCTCTGACTAATATAAACAGTTTGTTAAAGTTCAGTGCAGTTAAAACTGGCTCATTTGATTACTCTCAGCTTTTAAAAAGCTGCCTGGCATTTTGTTGACAGTGCTGATAAAAAGCTACAGTAAGGATAGAAAGCGTGACAGAAGGGGTAGCATTAATGCTATACTTAGAAAGGATATTCCTAAGAATACATCCAAGGACGTTATTAGGGTGGAACTGAGAAATAAGCAAGGTATGATCACTTTATTGGGATTATTTTATCGACCCCTTTCCCTCCCAATAGTCAGCAGGAAATTGAGAAACAACTTTGTAAGGAGATCTCAGTTATCTGTAAGAATAATAGGATGGTTATGGTAGGGGATTTTGTCTTTCCAAACATAGACTGGAGCTGCCATAGTGGTAAGGGTTTAGATGGAGAGGAATTTGTTAAATGTGAGTACAGTAATTTTTTTCTGATTCAATATGTGAATACCAACTAGAGAAATTGCAAAACTTGATCTACTCTTGGAAATAAAGCAGGGCAGGTGACTGAGGTGTCAGTGGGGGAGCACTTGGGACCAGTGACCATAATTCTATTAATTTTAAAATTGTGCTGGAAAAGGATAGACCGGATCTAAAAGTTGAAGTTCTAAATTGGAGAAAGGCCAATTTTGACGGTATTAGGCAAGAACTTTTGAAAGCTGATGGGGGCAGATGTTCGCAGGTAAATGGACGTCTGGAAAATGGGAAGCCTTCAGAAATGAGATAACGAGAGTCCAGAGAAAGTATATTCCTGTCAGGCTGAAAGGAAAGGCTGATCGGTGTAGGGAATGCTGGATGACTAGAGAAATTGAGGGTTTGGTTCAGAAAAAGAAGGAAACATATGTCAGGGATAGACAGGACAGATCGAGTGAATCCTTAGAAGACTATAAAAGCAGTAGGGGTATACTTAAGAGAGAAATCAGGAGGGTAGAAAGGGGACAATCTTGGCAAATATAGTTAGGGAGAATCCAAAGAGATTTATTAAATACATTAAGCACAAAAGGATAACAAGGGAGCAAATAGGGCCTCTCAAAAATCAGCAAGACAGCCAATGTGCGGAGCCGCAGGAGATGGAGGAGATACTAAATGAGTACTTTGCATCAGTGTTTACTGTGGAGAAGGATGGAAGATATGGAATTGGGAAAATAAATGGTGACATCTTGAAAAATGCCCATATTACAGAGAAGGAGATGCTGGATGTCTTAAAATACATCCCCTGGACCTGATTATATGTACCCTAGAACTCTGTGGGAAGCTAGAGAAGTGATTGCTGGGCCTCCTACTGAGATATTTGTATCATCGATAGTCACAGGTGAGGTGCCAGAAGACTGGAGGTTGGCTAACGTGGTGCCACTGTTTAAGAAAGGCGGTAAGGATAAGCCAGGGGACTATAGACCAGTGAGCCTGACATTGGTGATGGGCAAGTTGTTGGAGGGAATACTGAGGGAGAGGATGAACATATATTTGGAAAGGTAAAGACTGATTAGGAATAGTCAACATGACTTTGTGTGTGGGAAATCATGTCTCATGAACTTGATTGAGTTTTTTGAAGAAGTAACAAAGAGGATTGATGAGGGCAGAGCGGAGGACATGATCTATATGGACTTCAGTAAGGCATTCAAAAAGATTCCTCGTGGTAGACTGGTTAGCAAGGTTAGATCACAAAAGATACAGGGAAAATGAGCCGTTTAGATGGAGAACTGGCTTGAAGATAGAAGATAGAGGGTGGTGGTGGAGGGTTGCTTTTCAGACTGGATGCCTGTGACCAGTGATGTGTGACAAGGTTTGGTGCTGGGTGCACTACTTTTCGTCATTTATATAAATGATTTGGATGTGAAATGTAGGTCATCTCCCATTTTGCAGATGACACCAAAATGGGAGGTGTAATGGACAGTGAAGAAGGTTACCTCAGATTACAATGGGATCTTGATCAGATGGGCCAACGGGCTGAGGAGTGGCAGATGGAGTTTAATTCAGATCAATGCGAGGTGCTGCATTTTGGAAAGGCAATTCAGAGCAGGACTTATACACCTTCTGGTCAGGTCCTGGGGAGTGTTGCTGAACAAAGAGACCTTGGAGTGCAGGTTCATAGCTCCTTGAAAGTGGAGTTGCAGGTAGATAGGATAGTGAAGGCAGCATTGTATGCTTTCCTTTATCGGTCAGAGTATTGAGTACAGGAGTTGGGAGGTCATGTTGCGGCTGTACAGGACATTGGTTAGGCCACTGTTGGAATATTAGATGCAATTCTGGTCTCCTTCCTATCTGAAGGATATTGTGAAACTTGAAAGAGTTCAAAAAAGATTTTCAAGAATGTTGCCAGGGTTGGAGGGTTTGAGCTACAGGGAGAGGCTGAACAGGCTGGGGTTGTATTCCTTGGAACGTCAGACGCTGAGAGGTGACCTTATAGAGGTTTATAACATCATGAGGGGCATGGAGAGGTAAATAGACAAGGTCTTTTCCCCAGGATGGGGAGTACAAAACTAAAGGGAATAGGTTTAGGGTGAGAGGGGAAATACATAAAAAGGACCTAAGGGGCAACCCTTTCACACAGGGGGTGGTACGTGTGTGTGTGGGTGTGGAACGAGCAGCCAGAGGAAGTGGTGGTGGCTGGTACAATGACAACGTTGAAAAGGCATTTGGATGGGGACATGGACAGGAAGGATTTGGAGGGATATGGGCCAAGTGCTGGCAAATGGGACTAGATTAGGTTAGAATATCTGGTTGGTATGGATGAGTTGAACCAAAGGACATGTTTCTGTGATGTAAGTAAGTACATAGATAGGGTAAATAGACAAAGTCTTTTCCCTGGGGTCGGGGAGTCCAGAACTAGAGGGGCATAGGTTTAAGGTGAGAGGGGAAAGCTATAAAAGAGACCTAAGGGGCAACTTTTTCACCCAGAGGGTGGTACGTGTATGGAATGAGCTGCCAGAGGATGTGGTGGAGGCTGGTACACTTGCAACATTTAAGAGGCATTTAGATGGGTGTATGAATAGGAAGGGTTTGGAGGGATATGGGCCGGGTGCTGGCAGGTTGGACTAGATTGGGTTGGGATATCTGGTCGGCATGGACAGGTTGGACCGAAGGGTCTGTTTTCGTGCTGTACATCTCTATGACTCTCTGACTCTACACCTTTATGACTCCAGCTTTTGACCTTCCCTTCGAGCCACTGTGTTTATGTGGTGAGTCCAGCTGAGTTTCTGATCTATGATAACTCCCCGGATGTAGATAGTGGGGGGGAATTCAGTGATGGGAACACCATTGAGTGCCTTGGGGTGGTGGTTAGTGTCTCTTATTGGTGATGGTCAGAGCCTGGCATTTGTGTGGCAAAAGTGCAATCCATTGGGTGTGACGTGCAAAATTTTCCTTCACTTTTGTTGTCAACTCTTATTTGTCAGTATCATTTCAACAAATCAATTTTATATAAGAATGACACGCTAACAACTCTACCAATGCAAGCTTTTAGTCTGGGAGTGGGTTGTGAATCTGTCTTTCTGACTGACTGCACAAACTTTCCTACAGTCTACACATAATCTAATTAAACCATATGGTTTAGGAACCAATACTACAGGAGAACTCCAATTACTCTGAGTTGGTTTGATCAATAGATCCTCCAACATGTATTAAATTTCCTTTGTTATTTTGGGCTGTTTCTCTGAGATTAACCAATACAGGGCTTTTGTTTTATCGGGTCCATGTCACGTTTAGTTAATATGGCCTATCCAAGTGTATCTTTGTAAATGTCTTTGTATTTTCTGAGCAGTTTAAATATATCTCTCTGTTGACGTTTCTCCATATACAATAATACAATGTCTGAACGCTCTAATATCTCCGCATTGGATAATCTGAAATGGAGAGCTCTGTTTGGGAATTGTCAATTCTCTTCAGTTCTCATTCTTCTTTCTCATATCCTCCTCTACTTACTAGTTGACACAGCTGTACATTCACATACGGCTCCAGAAAATGCTGGAGAAACTCAGCAGGTCTGGCAACATCTGTGGAGAGAAACCAGTTAAATGTTTCGAGTCCAGTAATTCTTCGTCAGGAAGGTTCTGGCAAAAGGTCACTGATCCCGAAATGTTATCACTGCTTTCTCTCCACAAATGTTACTCAGTTTGTACAGGATTGTATGTTTTTGTTTCAGATTTCCAACATCTGCAGCTCTTTATATTTTGTACATTCTCATTGTCTTCTGTACAATAGCACTGTGTTAATATGTTCACACGACACAATCAATTATTTTCCTACAATAAGGAGTAGCAATTAGATATGTACCGTTTCTAACAGGTAGGGAAAGTATTGGAGAAAGTTCTGAAGGAGCACATTAATCTCCACTTGGAGAGGCAAGGTTTGATCAGGGATAGTCAGCGTGTCTTTGTCAGAGGGAGATCATACCTAACAAACAGGTTCATATCAATTTTAGCATGGCCTTTACCAAAGTCCCACCTGATAGCCTAATAAAGAAGGTTAAGAGCTCATGGGACTCAGGGTAATTTGACAAGTCACATCCAGAATTATCTCAGTGACAGGAGACAGAGGGTGGTGGTTGAAGGTAGTCTGTATGACTGGAGCCCGGTGTGCAGTGATGTGGCACAGGGATCAGTGCTGGCTCCCTTCCTGTTTCTGAGATAGATAAAGAACATCAGTGAGAATATGGAGGGTAATGATAAGTCACTTTGTAGCTGATACAAAGCTCACCGGGCTATTGGCAGTGAGGAAGATGGTGTTAGGGTACAGGAGGATAGAAATGGATTGGTCAGATGGGTAGATCAGTGGCTGATAGGTTTTCACCCTGATAAATGTGAGGTGATGTACTATGGAAGAAGGGACAAGAGAAGGGGATACTCAATGAATGGTAGGATAGTGTAGAGTCCCAAGGGACAGAGATATCTTGAGATGCTTGTCCACAGATCCCTCAAGGTGGGTTTAGGGAAGTTAATATCTACCTTTCTCAGTCATTATGTGGATTACAAGAGCAGGGAGGTTATATTGCAGCTGTACAGGACTTTGGTTAGACCACAGTTGGTGTACTGTGTGTGGTTCTGGTCCCCACAGTACAGGAAGGATGTGATTGTACTGGAGGGGGTGCAGCAAAGATTCCCCAGGATGTTGCCTGGGATGGAGCAATTCAGCTGTGAGGAGAGGCTGGATAAACTGGGAGGGTTTAATTTGGAGCAGAAAAGGGTGAGCATGGTGGGCCTGAGAGAGGGGTAGAAGATTATGAGGGACATGGACGGAGTGTATAAAAGTAGGACCACTGTACATTTATTGCAGCTTTGGATGGACAGATTGAATGGGCCGAAGGGCCTATTCCATATTGTATGACTTATTGAAAAAGTATAGTTTGATTAGAGATAGTCAGCATGGCTTTGTGAGGAGCAGGTCATGCCTCACAAGTCTTATTGAATTCTTTGAGGATGTGACAAAACATATTAATGAAGGGAGAGCAGTGATGTGGTGTACATGAATTTTAACAAGGTGTTTGATGAGGTTCCCCATGGTAGAATCATTCAGAAAGTAAGGAAGTATGGGACACAGGTAAAATTGGTGATGTTAGCCTGTTCAGGCTGTCTCGTTCTATTCTGAAACATCTGTCTGTTTGCTTCTGGGACCAGTCCAAATGTGCTTCGAATACCCTTTTTCATCTCATCATAATCTCTGGAAGATTCCTCTAAACCACTTTGTATGGACAGTGTCCAATCTGGGGTTGACCACCTTAGTTGGGTTGCTGCCTTCTCAAACAACATTTCTTTTCAAATCTTGGTGAGACCAAGACAATCAGAAACATCTCCTGATTGAACCATAGATTATGACTCTGGCTTTCCTCTTCTGGTTTAACTTGCTTACACTGCATGATTTGTAATTTAAATTCCCTTTGTTTCACCGTTTCCTCCTTTTGAAGGTCCTGTCTTTAATGTTCAAATGCTCTTTGAAATGCTTTCTCTTTTTCTACCCTTTGGAATTCCATCTCCAATTTTCTCAGTTCAGTTTGCATTAACTGCATTTCGGGGGTTACTGACCTATCTCTAGATCTATTTTTGATACTGAGCCTCTCTATTTTCATTAAATCCATTGTTTCATTATTATATCCATAATGTTTGTGATCTTAGCTTGCTCGGACAAGATTATTTCCAGTCTTCTGATTAAAAATGTCTGTTTAGTTTTAATCATGTTCTGCAAGAATACCAGGCAACCTTCTGACACCTTGAAAACATATTTAACAATTTCTAGTGCCGTATTAAGGCAGTATGTCAGCTTGTTTTCAGACTACCCACTCCAGGGTGTGAGTTGCCAATTCTAGGTGTCTGTTTTATGCCTTTCAAACTTCAGGAACTGAGGCCCAATAATGTGAAAGGACAGGAATAGCAAAACAGATCAAATAGGAATTATAAAACTGGATCTGCAGATATAATTTGTTATTAATCATGTGACTTCATCAGAACAAAGATGAACAAAAAGGCAATGAAATTAATATCTGCTGCCGAAACCCAGGCTTTTCCAAACACAGTTAAAGGAGAATTTACAAAACAAACTAAAGCAAGTGAAATTTGCCACTTTGGTAACCATTCCAACACTGATTCCAGGGAATATTTGATGGATGCAGTGTAGGGAGAGCTTTACTTTCGGTTCAAAACTGTAGAGGGAGCTTTACTCTGTATCTAACCCCGTGCTGTCCCTGTCCCTGGGAGTGTTTGATGGGGGGACAGTGTAGAGGGAGCTTTACTCTGTATCTAACCCCGTGCTGTCCCTGTCCCTGGGAGTGTTTGATGGGGGGACAGTGTAGAGGAAGCTTTACTCTGTATCTAACCCCGTGCTGTCCCTGTCACTGGGAATGTTTGGTGAGGGGACAGTGTAGAGAAGCCTTACTCTGTATCTAACCCCGTGCTGTCCCTGTCCCTGGGAATGTTTGGTGAGGGGACAGTGTAGAGAAGCCTTACTCTGTATCTAACCCCGTGCTGTCCCTGTCCCTGAGCTGGTGGGACAGTGTAGAGGCAGCTTTACTCTGTATCTAACCCCATGCTGTCCCTGTCCCTGGGAGTGTTTGATGAGGAGACAGTGTAGAGTAAACTTTGCTCTGTATCTAACCCCGTGCTGTCCCTGTCCCTGGGATGGGAGAGGGGACAGTGTAGAGGAAGCTTTACTCTGTATCTAACCCCGTGCTGTCCCTGTCCCTGGGAGTGTTTGATGAGGAGACAGTGTAGAGGGGGCTTTACTCTGTATCTAACTCCGTGCTGTCCCTGTCCCTGGGAGTGTTTGATGGGGGGACAGTGTAGAGAGAGCTTTACTCTGTATCTAACCTCGTGCTGTCCCTGTCCTGGAACATGGAGCAGTACAGCACAGTACAGGCCCTTTGACTCCTGATGTTGTGCCGAACTTTTATTCTGCTCTAGGATCAAACTAACCTACATACTATCTTCCATGTGCCGACCCAAGAGTCGCTTAAATGTCCCTGGTGTATCTGACTCTATCCCACTACTGGCAGTGCATTCCACACACCCACCATCCGCTATGTAAAGAACTTCCCTCTGACATCTGTGCTCAACCTTCCCTCAATCACCTTAAAATTATGCCCCCTCACGTTTGCCATTTCTGCCCTGGGAAAAGTCTCTGGCTATTCACTCTATCTGTGTTTCTAATCATCTTGCACACCTCTATCAAGTCACCTCTGATCCTTCTCCACTCCAGTGAAAAAAATCCGTAGCTCTGTCAACCTTTCTTCATAAGGCATGCCCTCCAGTCCCAGCAGCTTCCTGGTAAATCTCCTCTGCACTCTCTCTAAAGCTTCCACATCCTTCCTATAATGAGGCAACCAGAACTGAACACAATATTCCAAGTGTGACCCAAAGATGGCTCTATAGAGCTGCAGCATAACCTCACCACTCTATAATCTAGTACCCCTGCTAATGAAAGCCAATGCACCATATGACTTCTTAATAACTCTATCAACTTGGGTGGCAACTTTGAGGGATCAATGGACTTGGATCCCAAGATACATCTGTTCCTCCACCCTGCCAAGAATCCTGCTTTAACCCTGTCATCTGCATTCAAATTCAACCTTCCAAACTGAATCACTTCACACTTTTCCAGACTGAACTCCATCTGCTACTTCGCAGCCCAGCTCTGCATCCTGTCAATGTCCCGTTGCAACCTGTAACACTATCCACAACTCCACCAATCTTCGTGTCATCAGCAAACTTGGTAACTCACCCTTCCACTTCCTCATCCAACTCATTTATAAAAATCACAAAGAGCAGACGTCCCAGACCAGATTCCTGCAGAACACCACTGATCATGAGCTCCAGGCTGAATACTTTCCATCTACCACCACCCTCTGTCTTCAAACGGCCAGTCAATTCTGTATCCAGATAGCCAAAGTTCCCTGTATCCCATGTCTCCTTACATTCTGAATGAGCCTACTGTGGGGAACCTCATTAAACAGCTTGTTAAAATCCATGCACACATCCACTGCTCCACCTTCATCAAGGTGTTTTGTCACATCCTCAAAGAATTCAATACGTTTTGTGAGCCATGACCTGCCCCACACAAAGCCATGCTAATCAAGCTAAGGTTTTCATAATAATCATAAATCCTGTCTCTCGGAATTCTGTCCTGGAGTATTTGATGGGGATAGTGTAGAGGGAGCTTTACTCTGTATCTAACTCCGTGCTGACCCTGTCCCTGGGAGTGTTTGATGGGGGACAGTGTAGAGGGAGCTTTACTCTGTATCTAAGCCCGTGCTGTCCCTGTCCTGGGAGTGTTTGATGGGGGAACAGTGTAGAGGGAGCTTTACTCTGTATCTAACCCCGTGCTGTCCCTGTCCCTGGGAGTGTTTGATGGGGGAACAGTGTAGAGGGAGCTTTACTCTGTATCTAACCCCGTGCTGTCCTTGTCCCTGGGATGGGGGGGCAGTGTAGAGGGAGCTTTATTCTGTATCTAACCCCGTGCTGTCCCTGTCCTGGGGGTGTTTGATGGGGGGGACAGTGTAGGGGAAGCTTTACTCTGTATCTAACCCTGTGCTGTCCCTGTCCTGGAAGTGTTTGATGGGGGGCACAGTGTAGAGGGAGCTTTACTCTGTATCTAACCCCGTGCTGTCCCTGTCCTGGAAGTGTTTGATGGGGGGCACAGTGTAGAGGGAGCTTTACTCTGTATCTAACCCCGTGCTGTCCCTGTCCCTGGGAGTGTTTGAAGGTGGGGACAGTGTAGAGGGAGCTTTACTCTGTATCTAACCCCGTGCTGTCCTTGTCCCTGGGAGTGTTTGATGAGGGGGCAGTGTAGAGGGAGCGTTACTCTGTATCTAACCCCGTGCTGTCCCTGTCCCTGGGAGTGTTTGATGGGAGGACAGTGTAGAGGGAGCTTTACTCTGTATCTAACCCCGTGCTGTCTCTGTCCCTGGGAGTGTTTGATGGGGGGGCAGTGTAGAGGGAGCTTTACTCTGTATCTAACCCCGTGCTGTCTCTGTCCCTGGGAGTGTTTGATGGGGGCACAGTGTAGAGGGAGCTTTACTCTGTATCTAACCCCGTGCTGTCCCTGTCCCTGGGAGTGTTTGATGGGGGCACAGTGTAGAGGGAGCTTTACTCTGTATCTAACCCCGTGCTGTCCCTGTCCCTGTCCCTGGGAGTGTTTGATGGGGGGGACAGTGTAGAGGGAGCTTTACTCTGTATCTAACCCCGTGCTGTCCCTGTCCCTGGGAGTGTTTGATGGGGGGACAGTGTAGAGGGAGCTTTACTCTGTATCTAACCCCGTGCTGTCCCTGTCCCTGGGTGTGTTTGATGGGGGGACAGTGTAGAGGGAGCTTTACTCTGTATCTAACCCCGTGCTGTCCCTGTCCCTGGGAGTGTTTGATGGGGGGACAGTGTAGAGGGAGCTTTACTCTGTATCTAACCCCGTGCTGTCCCTGTCCCAGGGTGTGTTTGATGGGGGGACAGTGTAGAGGGAGCTTTACTCTGTATCTAACCCCATGCTGTCTCTGTCCCTGGGCGTGTTTAATAAAGAGGTCTAAGCTAATCCGTGTGTGTTGATTTCAGCATCGGGGTAATGAGGATATCATGGTGATACTGAAGACCACTCCAGCATCGATGAGGAAGTGTCTGGATAAAAAGGCCTGTGAGCTGATCAGGGATTTCCAGTCACATCTGTTGCTGAGTGAGGGGGAGAGTGAGAAGAAGGTCACTCAATTGAAGGAACATCTGAATGAGATGATTGAGAACTTCTGCATATCACACGGGAATACATTCACCTCCGCAATCGAGAAACTGAGGCAGAAGAAACTGAAAGAGTTTGAAAGTTTCATCAATCAACAGGTAAGTCAAAAAAAATGGTTAAAAGTCTCACAACACCAGTTTATAGTCCAACAGGTTTATTTGGAAGTACAAGCTTTCGGAGCGCTGCTCTTTTGACAGGTAGCTAGTGGGACAGGACACAGAATTTATAGCAAATGATTAGTGTCATACAACTGATGAGAAATATTGAACAAACCAAGAATGCTGTTAAATCTTTAGTCTTTTAAATTGAGGATACAGGTTTTGATTCATTAATATGTAAATGCCAGAATTTCTTTCAAGTCATATTCCCAAGAAAAGTGACATCTCAGCTCAGGCAATGCATTAAAGGTGTGAGGTTAGAGACTGCCTGTATTTCAACCCTGACTAGTTTTATTTCCAAACTAGGAGTGAGTGCCTACAAATGTGTTTTTTGAACAAAATAGAATGTATCTGCAAATACTATTCTGTAAATGCAAATTTGCCCCATTGACTTATTTATGTGTGAGTGTGTGCGCATCTGAGAGTGCGAGTGTGTGTGTGTGGGTGAAGGGGGAAGAGAGAGATAGAGAGAGAGTGTTTGTGTGTGTGTGTGTGTGTGTTGTGGGGGAAGCGGCGAGAGTGTGTTTGTGTGTGTGTGTACGTGAGAGTGAGAGTGTGTGTGTGCTCGCGTGTGTGTGAGAGAGATTGTGTAGTACAATGGGATCACCTGTAGTGTCACATGAAGCCAAAGTCCCAGTTAAGGCCATAGGCGAAAGTGGGTACAGCAGATGCTAGAGATTAGAGTCAAGATTAGAGTGGTGCTGGAAAAGCACAGCAGGTCAGGCAGCATCCGAGGAGGTGATGAAGGCTCCTGCCCGAAACGTCAGTTTTCCTGCTCCTTGGATGCTGCCTGACCTGCTGTTCTTTTCCAGCACCACTCTAATCTTGACTCCAGTTAAGACCATCCCCATGGGTACTGAACTTGGCTATCAGCCTCTGCTCAGCCACTCTGCATTGTTGCCTATCCTGAAGTCCACCTTGGAGGATGGTCACCCGAAGGTCCAAGGCCAAATGTCCCCACCTGCTGAAGTGTTCCCCTGACTGGGAGGGAACACTCCTGTCTGGCGATTATTACATTGTCGTAGCATCTGTTTGGTCTCACCAATGTACCATCCCTCAGGGCATCCTTGCCCGCAGGGTATGAAATATACAATGTTGGCTGAGTCACATGAATACCTGTGTACATGGTGGGTGGTATCCCCACATGTAATGGTGGTATCCATGTCGATACTCTGACACGTCTTGCAGTCATGATTTGGAGACAACCCTGTCACGGTAGGTGCTGCAATACGTGTCAGAGTGTCGACATGGATACCACCTTTATGTGTGGGGACACCTCCCATGTGCAGTACCCACTTTCACCTATGGCCTTAATTGGGACCTTGGCTTCACGTGACACTACAGGTGACTCAGCCAACATTGTATATCACATACCCTGCAGGCAAGGATGCTCTGAGGGATGGTACATTGGTGCAACTGAGCAGGGGCTACTGCAACAGATGAATGTGCACCACACAATAATCACCAGCCAGGAGTGTTCCCGTCTATTTGGAGAACACTTCAGCAGTCTGGGACATTCGACCCCGGACCTTCGGGTGACCATCCTCCAATGCGGACTTTGGGACAGGCAGCAGTGAAAAGTGGCCGAGCAGAGGCTGATAGCTAAGTTTGGTACCCACAGGGATGCCCTCACATTACAGGTGACCACCATGCACTACACACACACACACACACACACACACACACACACACACTCACTCACTCACTCACTCACTCACTCACTCACTCACTCACTCCAACAGACACACATACTTCCACACTCTCACATGCACCCTCTCACAGACTTAGACCCTTTACATTTACACACATACACATACACTCTCTCTCTCACACAGACACTCACAACCTCCCCCCCGCCCCCTCCACACACACACACACACACACACACACACTCACTCACTCACTCACTCACTCACTCACTCACTCCAACAGACACACATACTTCCACACTCTCACATGCACCCTCTCACAGACTTAGACCCTTTACATTTACACACATACACATACACTCTCTCTCACACAGACACTCACAACCTCCCCCCCCCCCCCCCACACACACACACTCACACACACATTTGTGGAGTGAATTTGTACTTGCAGAGTTACATTGTACTTTTCTCAAAAACTGCATGAATCCCTGTTAAATCATTTTTTAGATTAGATTAGATTAGATTACTTTACAGTGTGGAAACAGGCCCTTCGGCCCAACAAGTCCACACCGACCCGCCGAAGCGCAAACCACCCATACCCCTACCCCTACCCCTACATTTACCCCTTACCTAACACTACGGACAATTTAACATGGCCAATTCATCTAACCTGCACATCTTTGGACTGTGGGAGGAAACCGGAGCACCCGGAGGAAACCCACGCAGACACGGGGAGAATGTGCAAACTCCACACAGTCAGTCGCCTGAGGCGGGAATTGATCCCGGGTCTCTGGCGCTGCGAGGCAGCATTGCTAACCACTGTGCCACCATGCTGCTAGAATCAGTCTAAACATTATCGCACAGACAACATTACACAGGGGGCTAACACCTTCATCGCATTATCTAGGCTGACACCAATAGTTAAAGTTCACCTGAGAATGTAACTTTTTTAACAAGTTTCGCGACTTACATGTGAAAGAAGTGAAACTGACATGGTCACTCTAACAGATGGGAGACTTAACAAACAATCAAGAAATCAAGGTCTTTTTCAATGTATAATTTCAGTTGCATCATACTGTAAACTTTTCCCATAATTTCTGTGTCTTACAATTGTGTCCTCCACAACCACCTGATGAAGGAACAGCACTCTGAAAGCTAGTGCTTCCAAATAAACCTGTTGGAATATAACCTGGTGTTGTGTGATCGTTAACTTTGTACATCTTGCAGTGGTTGCCGTGACAGGGTTATACGGTGTTGTGGTCAATGTTGTCCTGAAGGCTGGGCAGTTTGCTGCGAACGGTGGTCGGTTTAAGGTTGGCGGTTGTTTGAAGGTGAGAATTGAAGGCGTAGAGAAGGTTTGGTGAGGTGCTCGTCCTCATTGATAATGTATTGCAGGCTGCGAAGAACATAGAGTCATAGAGATGTAAAGCATGGATACAGACCCTTTGGTCCAACCCGTCCATACCGACCAGATATCCCAACCCAATCGACATGATGTAGTTTCTCCGCTCCCATGAAGAACTGGACATCGAAGGGTACCCTATTGGTCGTATCCCATGTCTGTCTCCTGAGGAGGTCAATACACTTTCTCGCTGTGGCATCTCAGAACTGACGATGGATGAGTTGAGCATTGTACTCGGTCCTTATGAGGGTGTCCTTCTGCACCTTCAGGTGTCTGTCGCATTCTCCCTCATCTGAACAGATGCTGTGTATGTGTAGGGCTTGTCCGTAGGGGATGGCTGTTCTAATATAGAGAAGTGCAGCATTGTGAGATTATCCATGGGTTTGCGGTAGAGTGAGGTAATGAGGTGCCCGTTCTTGATGGAGATGAATGTTTCCAAGAATGAGACAGATACTAAAGAGGAGTCCATGTTATGTCTGATGTTGGGATGAAACTTGTTGATATCACTGTGTCATTGCATGGAACATAGAGCAGTACAACACGGTACAGGCCCTTTGGCCCTTGACGTTGTGGCAGCCTTCTTTCCAAGATAAAACTAACCTATGTACCCTACATTTTACTAGCATCCCATGTCCCTAATCTGTCAGACTCTACAATCACTGCTGGCAGTGCATTCCACACGCCCACCACTTTCTGTGCAAAGAACTTACCTCTGACATTTCCCCTGAAACTTCCTCCAATCACCTTAAAATTATGTCCCTTCATGATAGCCCTGGGTAAAAGTCTCTAGCTATCCACTCTGTCTCTGCCTCTCATCTCTTGTCGACCTCTATCGAGTGACGATGCTGCTCCTTTAACAAGGTTCTGTTGTCCTTGGCTTTTCTTTTCAGAGAGGTCATGAAAGCAGCAATTCCTAAACGTCTGGCTAGGATGGGTTTCAGGGCCAGTTTGGATAGGCAACAGATACTGCCTCAGGTAAAAGGCTAACAAGTTTAAAAAAACCACTTGTGCAATGAAAGGGGAATGGCCAGTTCCCCCAGCTCAGCTTTTCTCTGGTTTGATTCGGTTTTATTTTTGGCAGTTTGTCTAATGTTATGAAGTTGAAAGCGTGTACTGTACCTTTAATAGAGAATGAATGCTATTCTGCACTGAGAGCTAACAAGAGCAGTCTCAGAGGTACTGGAAAACTGAAAGTATGTAACACACAGCTGTGAAAGGGATACCAGAGTTTTGTTGCTGTTTTGACAACAATTTGAATTTAATCAATCAGTTTGAATTATGCCTCAGGATACTAAAACCCAATTGAGTTTGAATTTATTGTTTTGCCAACATTGAACCAATGTGACAATCCGAAGTTGGGGATAGAAAAATGACAGAGCAACTGCCATCAAAACAGATTCAAGAAATTAGGAATTACTCTCAATCAAAGGTACTGTGAATATCAAACATATTCACAGTAAAAGAAAGAAGACAACCCAGGGAGATCTTCAGCTGGAAGAAGACAGACACCGACGATGACAGTGGCTGTACGGTTTTGAAATTAAGCTGATGTAATTTTAACAAGTGTTTTGTTGGAACAGTATATTGTTATAGCGTTGGAGGCAGAGAATAAGCAGTTAAGAGAAAGAGAGGCTTAGAGTTGTGAATATTCTTTTAATGTTCACTTTTAGAGTTTAAAAAAAATTGATGTTACTTTCTTTAAATAGTGGAATTTGGGGACTTCTCTGACCCTCATATTTTAACATATCATGAGGTGAGGTGAGGTGAGCTTTTCTGGGTGTTTGGTTGAATTAACAGAAGGGTTCACCACCATGTTGTAACAATTTGGGGCTCGGTTCTGGGATTTGGATAGATTTGGACAGGTTTAGACAGATTTAATCTGAGATTTGAACAGATTTAAGGTACAAAAGATCCCAGTAGGTTTAAACACTTGCCGATTAGTGTCCCAGATCTTTAAATAAAAGACAATTTGTTTAATTTCTTTACTTGTGGTTGGTTATATTCAAAGTGAGAGAAATGGCTTTTAACATTGCTGAAGAGGTTCTGGGGTTTGAAGATGCTTCCCAAATTTGCCAGGAAAGTTTAGAAAGACAGAGGAAGGGCATACTTTTAGAATTAGCAGATAGGTTAGAATGGGTTTAACCAGGGACAAAAGGAAAGCTGAAATTGTAATGGACTTAGTCAGGCACTTAGGTGTATCAGAGAAACAGACAAGTGCAGTAGAGTTAGACAAACTTTAATTGCAATTGAGGCAAATGGAGTTAGAAGATAAAGGAAAGAAGAGCCATGAGAGGAGAAAAAGAGAGAGAGGAAAAATAGAGAGATAGGGAGAGAGAGGAAAAAAAGAGAGAAGGTTCTTAGCTGAGCAGAGAGAGAGGAAAAACAGAGAGAGAAAGGGAGAGAGAATTTCAACTTAAGAAGTTGTGAGTTAGTCAGGAAAGTCAAGTTAACAGGATGATGATGAAGGGAGAAGGTGATGATGTGTACAATTATGTTAAAACATTGCTGCATTTTGATGAGAAAGATGTTGAAGTCTTCTTTATTTCATTTGAAACATTGGCTAGGCAGATGGAGTGGTCAGAGAACTTGTGGGTAATGCTAGTTCTGACTAAACTGGTAGACAGAGCTCGTGAGGTATTTGCAGTGTTGTCAGATGAGGGGTTAAGAGATTATGGAGATGTCAAAAAGACTATTTTAAGTGCTTATCAGTTGGTACCAGAAGCATATAGACAGCAGTTCAGAAACATAAAAGAGGAACCAGGTCAGACTTACGTTGAGTTTGAAAGAATTAAACATAGCCATTTTGATAGCTGCGGGTGCAGGCCTTAAAAATAGGTAAGACCTATGAGGCTGTAAGAGAGATTATTCTGCTGGAGGAGTTTAAATACTCACTCCCAGAGATGGTAAGGATTCATGTGGATGAACAGAAAGTTCAAGAAGTGAGAACAGTAGCACAGATGGCAGATGAACACACATTGGTGCATCAGGCAAACTTCAGCTTCCGGCAAGAATTCCATCCTGTGAGGGATAGAAATTGGAAGAAGGGGAGATCCTACACTACAAAAGAAAGAGTAAAACACACTCGTAATCGTTTACCACAGGATAAAAACGAAGCCCCAGAGGGTGGAATGGAGGTGAAATGCCTTAGGTGTTTCCACTGTGATAAGGTGGGGCACGTAAAGTCACAGTGCTGGTCATTAAAGAAAGGCTGTGGGAAAAGATGTGGTAAAAGAAGCTAAGGCAGTGCCATTAGTGAAAGTAGTAAAGGAAACCCTAAAAACAGTCGAGGATCCAAAGGAGTGTGCCCAGCCTAGGCAGGGGCTGAGTATGGAGTTAATGCCTGACCTCTATGAAGAATTCACCGCTGTGGGTAAAGTTTACTTAGAAAGAACAAGGGGAGAAGGTCAAGAAGTAATAATTTTGAGAGATACAGGATCTAATCGGTCACTAATAGTAAGAGATGAATGTATTTGCACTCTTTCTGACATGTTACCCGAGAGTGTGGTCATTTGTGGAAAGATGGACAGAAATGTGACGTTCACCTGTGTAAGATCAGATCGGAGTGCCAACTCTGGACTGGGGAAGTAAAAGTGTCAGTTCCAGGAATCCAGTTTGTTCTTAGGAATCATTTAGCAGGATCCAAGGTGGGAGTAACACCCTTTGTTGTGGAGAAGCCCAAGGAAAACCTTTAGTTTTTTTCTTGGGTGGCACAATGGAACAGTGGTTAGCACTGCTGCCTCACAGCGCCAGGGACCAGGGTTCAATTCCAGCCTTGGGTGACTGTGTGGAGTTTGCACATTCTCCTTGTGTCTGCGTGGGTTTCCTCTGGATGCTCCGGTTTCCTCCCACAATCCAAAAGATGTGCAAAGTAGGTGAATTGGCCATGCTAAATTGCCCATAGTGTTCAGGGATATGTGGGTTCGGTGCATTAGTCAGGGGTAAATGTTGGGGAATGGGTTTGGGTGGAATACTCTTCCGAGGGTCAGTGTGGACTTGTTGGGCCAAGGGGCCTGTTTTCACACTGTAGGGATTCGAAGAAAAAAGTCTAATAAGACCAAGAAACTGAGGAGTTAAAAGAAAAATATCCTAGTATTTTCCCAAACTGTGTAGTAACCAGATCCCACAGTCACAAGTCACAGCACCAAACAGAAACTAAACAGAAAGATTAAGGAATTGAGGTTTAGTCAGCAGACAACCTGTTTGATGTAATGGTGCAGGAAAATCCTGAACAGGCAGAGGGTCAGACAGAAGTGTTTAGTCCTGAAAGGCTAAGGGACTTGCAACAGAAAGACAAGATGATAAAAGATATATATGTGTGGATGGATTCACTGAAAAGGAGTCAAAAAATGTTACTGAGGGTTATTGTCTGAAGAATGGACAAAGTTAAAAATCACACAACACCAGGTTATAGTCCAACAGGTTTAAATGGAAGCACACTAGCTTTCAGAGCGGCACTCCATCATCAGGTGGATAAAGGAGCGTCACTCCGAAAGCTAGTGCTTCCAATTAAACCTGTTGGACTATAACATGGTGTTGTGTGATTTTTAACTTTGTACACCCCAGTCCAACACCGGCATCTCCAAATCATATCTGAAGGATAGAATCCTAAGGTGGAAATGGAGACCACGGCAGGTTAGTGCAGAGGAGAAATGGGCCGAAGTGTACCAGATTGTGTTGCCGTTAGCATAGACAGGAGGTGTTACAGGACATACTACCTCAGGAGGTCACTGAGGGGTACAAAAGACTCAGGCTAAGGTACACAAACAAAGTACTTTTTCATGTGGGTTATAAATGAATGTGTAGGTCCCCTCCAGAGAACTCGAAGAGAGAAAGAAATGGAGAAACAGGTGTTAGTTACTGCCCCGCAGAGTGAGGAATCAAATCCAAATGATGTGGATTTTGAGGTGCCTGAAAATATGTTAAAAAATGAAAAGTCCTTGAGGAGTGGAATAGATGAATAAGCTATCTGTCTCAGGAGCAAAGAACACCGTTAAAAGGTTTGTTCCTGCAGCATGAGGACATATGTAGGAATCAGATGTGGAGGACTAATGCTCTTATACATGAAGTAGACGTAAGGAATGCTGTTCCAATAAAACAACACCCCTATCGGCTTAATCCTTTCAAAGCCAGACAGGTCCAGATGGAGGTGGAGGATATGCTTGAGGAGGACATCATCGAACCAAGCCAGAGCGAGTGAAGTTTGCTGATTATCATAGCTCCCAAACTGGATGGGACTTGTCGATTTTGTGTGGATTATCGGAAGGTCAACGCTGTTACAAAATCAGACTCCTATTCCATACCGAGATTGGAGGGCTATATCGAGAAAGTTGGACAAGCCAATTACACCATCAAGTTGGACTTACGGCATGGTTACTGGCAGGTACCTTTATCAGAGGCGGCTAAAGAAATTTCTGCGTTTGTAACCCCAAATGGGCTATATCAGTTCAAAGTGATGTCCTTTGAAATGAAGAATGCACCCTCCACATTCCAAAGACTCATGAACAGAGTTGTAGCTGGGCTAACAAACTGTACAGTCCACTTGGACGATGTAGTGATCTTTAATAAGATCTGGAAAGATCAGTTGGCAGAGCTTGTTGAATGACTACAAGAAGCAGAACTGGTGATAAACGTAAATAAAACTGAATTCACAAAAGCAGAGGTGACGTTCTTGGGATATAACATCGGTCATGGAAGGTTGACCCCACAGAACGCAAAGACGAAGGCCATCGAGGAATTTCCACGCCCAACCTTGAAGAAAGAGGTGATTTCATTCTTGGGACTAAACAGAAGTTTGTTCCAATATTCAGCAGTGTAGTGACACCGTTAAACGATTTGCTGAGGAAGAACATAAAGTTTCGGTGGACAGAACAATACCAGGAGGCATTCGACCATTTAAAAGCAATATGAACCCCTGCTCCAATTTGCTAGTGACCGAGGAGTTGAAGGTGTATTGCTACAGGAAGATGAGGATAGGATCGAACTGCCAGTTGGTTACTTTTCAAAGAAACTCAGCATCCACCTGAGGAAATACTCCACGATTGAAAAAGAATTATTGAGATTGGTACTGGCCTTATAACATTTTAATGTGTATATCATGAACAGTGTGTTGGAGAAGGTTTGTACACGGATCACAATCCTCTTACATTCTTGGAACACTTGAAAGAAAGAATGTGAGACTATTTCATTGGAGTTTCATGTTACAGACTTTCAATTCACATCAAATCAGGTCGTAAGAAAATGCGTTATCGCAGATTTAACTGATGAGATTGGGATTCATCCAATGTTACATATATGGTGAGAAGTTCAAAATGAACTTAGATTAAAGTTCTCTGTAAGTTATGGTAATGTGGTTAAAGAATAGAGGGAAAAAAAGCTATCTTGTTATTATGATGGTTCATTTTTCTTAAAGAGGGAGGTGTTATGAAGGTGTAGGTGTGTACTGTTCCTTTAAGAGGATTGAAAAGTGAGCAAGGACTGACTGAAAGCGCAGAGGGTCCTGAACAAGGTAAAATTCTAACACTTGGTCGAAACAAATAGTTGTGTTGCTGTGGAACAGAGACAAATTCAAATTGAGCCACTCAGTGTAAATTATGCCCCAAAATACCAAACTCACATCAAATTTGAAATATAATGTTTTTGATGACATCAAACCCAATGAAATGATCCGATGTTTTGGGGTATGAAACCAGACATTTTGTACAGTTAGGGGGTGAACTGCCAAGCACCAACAAGTCTCGACTGTAAGATGGATAAGTGTCTGAAGGGAACCTCTTCATATGGAGACCTGTGAAGCAGAATACTGAAGAAAAGATGACAGAGGAAAATCTATAGAGGAAGATACAAAGAGAAGATTCTGAGACGGCTGGTTTTGAAAGTTGAATGTTGTTGCAAATTTAATCAGGGTTTTTTATCAGACCAGGAGAAAGTGAGGTCTGCAGATGCTGGAGGTCAGAGCTGAAAATGTGTTGCTGGAAAAGCGCAGCAGGTCAGGCAGCATCCAAGGAGCAGGATTCCTGAAGGAGGGCTCATGCCCGAAACGTCGATTCTCCTGCTCCTTGGATGCTGCCTGACCTGCTGCACTTTTCCAGCAACACATTTTCAGCTTTTATCAGACCAGTATTGTAGAGTGGGAGATCCAAGATAGCTTTAAGAGAAAGAAGTTGGAAATAGCTGTTGTTTTAATGTTCCCTGTAGGACTTAAAGAATAAAATTGTTAAATTTTACTTTAAATAGTGACCTCTGGGATAGTTCTTTGCCTCTTGAATTTTAACAGATTATGGCACGAGGTGAGCATCTGTGTGTCGGGTTTAAATTAGCAGAGGGGTTTACCCCGTGTCGTAACACTGCACAGTTCCTGCCTGATAATATTGTAATTCCCCCTACCCCAATTAAATACTTTCCCACACTGTCTGCTCCTATTCCTCTCCATGACTATAGTAAAGGTCAGGGAGTTGTGATCACTGTCACCAAAATGCTCTCCCTCCGATGATCTGGCTCATTGCTAAGCACCAAATTCAATATGGCCTCCCCTCTAGTCGGCCTATCTACATATTGAGTCAGGAATCCTTCCTGGACACACCTGACAAAATCTGCTCCATCCAACTATTTGCACCAAGGACATACCATTCAATATTAGGGAAGTTGCAGTCACTCATGACAACAACCCTGTTACTTCTGCATCTTTCCAAAATCTGCTGACCAATCTGCTCCTCTGTGTCTCTGTTGCTACTGGGGGTTCTCTAGAAAACTCCCAATAAATAGATACACTTCAACACATCACACTGACTGCATCTTTGCCCTATCAAATCTCTATCTTTCCTCACAGACTCTCTGCATGCTGTGTCTGCCTGTTCACCAGCTATCCCATCCTCTGATCCATGGCTCCAGTTCCCACCCCCCTGCCAAACTAGTTTAAACTCTCCCGAACCTCCTGCCCAGGGTATTGGTGCCCCTCCAGTTCAGGTGCAACCTGTCCTTCTTGTACAGGTCCCACCTTCCCCAGAAGGTATCCCAATGATCTATATATCTGAATTCCTCCTTCCCAAACCAGCCCTGCAGCTACGTGTTTTGCTGCACTCACTCTCTGTTCCTAGTCCCATGATCCCATGGCACTGGTAGCAATCCTGAGATTACTACTCTGGTCATCCTACTTCTTAGCTTCCAACCTAAACTCCCCATATTCTCTTTCCAGGTCCTCCACCCTTTTCCTACCCATATCATTGTACCGATGTGTACCAATACTTTTGGCTGCTCACCCTGCTCCTTAAAAACCTGGAGATGGACCTTTACTCAGAATCTAACCGCATGCTGTCCCTGCCTGGCGAGTGTTTCATGGGGGGACAGTGTAGAAGGAACTTTACTCTATATCTAACACCGTGCTGCCCCTGTGCTGGGAGTGTTTGATGGGGGACAGTGTAGAGGGAGCTTTACTCTGTATCTAACCCCATGCTGTCCCTGAACTGGGAGGATTTGATGGGGGACAGTGTAGAGGGAGCTTTACTCTGTAATTAACCCCGTTCTGTCCCTGTCCCTGGGAGTGTTTCATGGGGGGACAGTTTAGATGGACCTTTACTCAATATCTAACCCCGTGCTGTCCCTGTCTGGCGAGTGTTTGATGGGGAGACAGGGGAGAGGGAGCTATACTCTGTATCTAACCCCGTGCTGTCCCTGTCCCTGGGTGTGTTTGATGGGGGGACAGTATAGAGGGAGCTTTACCCTGTGCTGTCCCTGTCCTGGGATGGAGGGTGGGGGACAGTGTGGAGGAAGCTTTACTCTGTATCTAACCCCATGCTGTCTCTGTCCCTGGGCGTGTTTAATAAAGAGGTCTAAGCTGATCCGTGTGTGTTGATTTCAGCATCGGGGTAATGAGGATATCATGGTGATACTGAAGACCACTCCAGCATCGATGAGGAAGTGTCTGGATAAAAAGGCAGATGAGCTGATTCAGGATTTTCGACCATATCTGTTGATGAGTGAGGGGGAGAATGAGAAAGAGGTCACTGAATTGAAGGAACATCTGACTGACAAGATTGAGAAATTCTACAGTTTGTACCGGAATACATTCGCCTCAGCAATCGAGAAACTGAGGCAGAAGAAACTGAAAGAGTTTGTAAGTTTCATCAATCAACAGGTAAGTCAAATAAAACAAGAACAAAGCATTTGAGTATTGCAGTGTGGAGGGAGCTTTACTCTGTATCTAACCCCGTGCTGTCCCTGTCCTGGGAGTGTTTGATGGGGGACAGTGTTGAGTGGGCTTTACTCTGTATCTAACCCCATGCTTTCCCTGTGCTGGGAGTGTTTGATGGGTGACAGTGTAGAGGGAGCTTTACTCTGTATCTAACTCCGTGCTGACCCTGTCCTGGGCGTGTTTGATGGGGGACAGTGTAGAGGGAGCTTTACTCTGTATCTAACTCCGTGCTGACCCTGTCCTGGGCGTGTTTGATGGGGGAACAGTATAGTGATAGCATTACTCTGCATCTAACCCCTTGCTTTTCTTGGGATGGGGTGACAGTGTGGAGGGACCATTACTCTGTATCTAACCCCGTGCTGTCCCTGTCCCTGGGAGTGTTTGATGGGGGGACAGTGTGGATGGAGCTTTACTCTGAATCTAACCCTGTGCTGTCTCTGTCCTGGCAGTGTTTAAAGGGGACAGTGTAGAGTGAGCTTTACTCTATATCTAACCCCGTGCTGCCCCTGCCCTGGGAGTGTTTGATGGGGGGACAGTGTGGACGGAACTTTATGCTTTATCTAACCCCGTGCTTTCCCTGGGGTGGGGGACAGTGTCGAGAGACCATTACTCTGTATCCAACCCCGTGCTGTCCCTGTCCTGAGATGGTGAGGACAGTGTAGAGTGAGCTTTACTCTGTATCTAACCCCATGCTCTCACTGGTATGGGGAACAGTGTAGAGTGAGCTATACTCTGTATCTAACCCCGTGCTGTCCCTGGGATGCGGGCAATGTAGAGGGACCATTACTTTGTATCTAACCCCGTGCTGTTTCTGGGATGGGGGACAGCGTAGTGGGACCATTACTCTGTATCTAACCTCATGCTGACCCTGTCCAGGATTGTGAGGACAGTGTAGATTTAGCTTTATCTGTATCTAACCCCGTGCTGTCCCTGTCCTGGGAGTGTTTGATGGGGGATCAGTGTAAAGGGAGCTTTACTCTGTATCTCACCCCGTGCTGTCCCTGTCCCTGGGAGTGTTTGATGGGGGGAACAGTGTAGATTTAGCTTTATCTGTATCTAACCCCGTGCTGTCCCTGTCCTGGGAGTGTTTGATGGGGGATCAGTGTAAAGGGAGCTTTACTCTGTATCTCACCCCGTGCTGTCCCTGTCCTGGGAGTGTTTGATGGGGGATCAGTGTAAAGGGAGCTTTACTCTGTATCTCACCCCGTGCTGTCCCTGTCCTGGAAGTGTTTGATGGGGTGACAGTGTAGAGGGAGCTTTACTCTGTATCTAACCCCGTGCTGTCACTGTCCCTGGGAGTGTTTGATGGGGTGACAGTGTAGAGAGAGCTTTACTCTGTATCTAACCCCGTGCTCTCGCTGGGATGGGGGACAGTGTAGAGGGAGCTTTACTCTGTATCTAACCCCATGCTGTCCCTGTCCCTGGGAGTGTTTGATGGGGGGACAGTGTAGAGAGAGCTTTACTCTGTATCTAACCCTGTGCTGTCCCTGTCCCTGGGAGTGTTTGATGGGGGGACAGTGTAGAGGGAGCTTTACTCTGTATCTAACCCTGTGCTGTCCCTGTCCTGGGAGTGTTTAAAGGGGACAGTGTAGAGGGAGCTTTACTCTGTATCTAACCCCATGCTGTCCCTGTCCCTGGGAGTGTTTGATGGGGGGAGAGTGTAGAGGGAGCTTTACTCTGTATCTAACCCTGTGCTGTCCTTGTCCCTGGGAGTGTTTGATGGGGGTCAGTGTAGAGAGAGCTTTACTCTGCATCTAACCCCATGCTGTCCCTGTCCCTGGGCGTGTTTGATGGGGGTCAGTGTAGAGGGAGCTTTACTCTGTATCTAACCCCGTGCTGTCCCTGTCCCTGGGCGTGTTTGATGGGGGTCAGTGTAGAGAGAGCTTTACTCTGTATCTAACCCTGTGCTGTCCCTGTCCCTGGGAGTGTTTGATGGGGGGACAGTGTAGAGGGAGCTTTACTCTGTATCTAACCCTGTGCTGTCCCTGTCCTGGGAGTGTTTAAAGGGGACAGTGTAGAGGGAGCTTTACTCTGTATCTAACCCCATGCTGTCCCTGTCCCTGGGAGTGTTTGATGGGGGGAGAGTGTAGAGGGAGCTTTACTCTGTATCTAACCCTGTGCTGTCCTTGTCCCTGGGAGTGTTTGATGGGGGTCAGTGTAGAGAGAGCTTTACTCTGTATCTAACCCCATGCTGTCCCTGTCCCTGGGCGTGTTTGATGGGGGTCAGTGTAGAGGGAGCTTTACTCTGTATCTAACCCCGTGCTGTCCCTGTCCCTGGGCGTGTTTGATGGGGGTCAGTGTAGAGAGAGCTTTACTCTGTATCTAACCCTGTGCTGCCCCTGCCCTGGGAGTGTTTGATGGGGGGACAGTGTAGATGGAACTTTATGCTTTGTCTAACCCCGTGCTTTCCCTGGGGTGGGGGACAGTGTAGAGGGAGCTTTACTCTGTATCTAATCCCATGCTGTCCCTGTCCCTGGGAGTGTTTGATGGGGGGATCAGTGTAGATTTAGCTTTACATTGTATCTATACACTGTATCTCACCCCGTGCTCTCGCTGGGATGGGGGAACAGTATAGAGGTAGCTTTACTCTGTATCTCATCCCGTGCTGCCCCTGCCCTGGGAGTGTTTGATGAGGGGACAGTGTAGATGGAACTTTATGCTTTGTCTAACCCCGTGCTTTCCCTGGGGTGGGGGACAGTGTAGAGAGACCATTACTCTGTATCTAATCCCGTGCTGCTCCTGTCCTGTGAGTGTTTGATGGGGGTACAGTGTGGATGGAGCTTTTCTCTGTATCTAACCCCGTGCTGCCCATGTCCTGGGCGTGTTTGATGGGATACATTGCAGATGGAACTTTACGCTGTATCTAACCCCGTGCTTTCCTTGGGATGGGGGACAGCGTAGTGGGACCATTACTCTGTATCTAGCTCCATGCTGTCCCTGTCCTACGAGGATTTGGTCCAGGCATAAGTGGAGATAACTTTACTCTGTATCCAACCCCATGCTGTCCCTGTCCTGAACACTCTTTGCTGGGGGACAGTGTAGGGAGAGCTTTACTCTATATCTAACCCCGTACTGTCCCTGGGATGGGGGACAGTGTAGAGGGACCATTACTCTGTATCTAACCCCATGCTGCCCCTGTCATAGAGTCATAGAAATGTACAGCATGGAAACAGACCCTTCGGTCCATCCCGTCCATGCTGACCAGATATCCCAACCCAATCCAGTCCCACCTGCCAGCACCCGGCCCATATCCTACCAAACCCTTCCTGTTCATATACCCATCCAAATGCCTCTTAAATATTGCAATTGTACCAGCCTCCACCTCATCCTCTGGCAGCAATCATTTATATAAATGACAAAAGGTAGAGGGGCCAGCACTGATCCTTGTGGCACTCCGCTGGTCATAGGCCTCCAGTGTGAAGAACAACCCTCCACTACCGCCCTTTGTCTTCTACCTTTGAGCCAGTTCTGTATCCAAATGGCTAGTTCCCCCTGTATTCCATGAGATCTGACCTTGCTAATCAGTCTCCCATGGGGAACCTTGTCGAATGCCTTACTGAAGTCCATATAGTTCCCATCTATTGCTCTACCCTCATCAATCTTCTTTGTTACTTCTTCAAAAACCTCAATCAAGTTTGTGAGACATGATTTTCCTGGGAGTGTTTGTTGGGGGACAGTGTAGAGAGAGCTTTACTCTACTTCTAACCCCGTGCTGCTACTGTCCTGTGAGTGTTTGTTGGGGGGACAGTGCAGAGGGAGCTTTACTCTCTATCTAACTCCATGCTGCCCCTGTCCTGGGCGTGTTTGATGGGGGGTACAGTGTCGAGGGAGCTTTACTCTGTATCTAACCCTGTGCTGTCCCTGTCCTGGGGGTGTTTGATGGGGGACAGTGTAGAGGGAGTTTTACTCTGTCTCTTCCCCTGTGCTGTCCCTGTCCTGGGTTGGTGGGGACAGTGTAGCGGGAGCTTTACTCTGTATCTCACCCCGTGCTGTCCCTGGGATGGGGGTCAGTGTAGAGGGACCATAACTCTGTATCTAACACCGAGCTCACACTGTCTGTGGGAATGATTGATGGGGGTCAGTGTAGAGTGAGCTTTACTCTGTATCTAACCCTGTGCTGTCCCTGTTCTGGGAGTGTTTGATGGGGGGACAGTATAGAGGGAGCTTTACTCTGTATCTAACCCCGTGCTGTTCGTGTCCTGGGATGGTGGGGACAGTATAGATTTAGCTTTACTCCGTATCTAACCCCGTGCTCTCGCTGGGATGGGGGACAGTGTAGAGGAAGCTTTACTCCGTATCTAACCCCGTGCTGTCCCTGTCCCTGGGAGTGTTTGATGGGGGAACAGTGTAGAGGGAGCTTTACTCTGTATCTAACCCCGTGCTGTCCCTGTCCCTGGGATGTTTGATGGGGGGACAGTGTAGAGGGAGCTTTACTCTGTATCTAACCCTGTGCTGTCCCTGTCCCTGGGAGTGTTTGATGGGGGGACAGTGTAGAGGGAGCTTTACTCTGTATCTAACCCCGTGCTGTCCGTGTCCTGGGATGGTGGGGACAGTATAGATTTAGCTTTACTCCGTATCTAACCCCGTGCTCTCGCTGGGATTGGGGACAGTGTAGAGGGAGCTTTACTCCGTATCTAACCCCGTGCTGTCCGTGTCCTGGGAGTGTTTGATGGGAGGACAGTGTAGAGGGAGCTTTACTCTGTATCTAACCCTATGCTGTCCGTGTCCCTGGGAGTGTTTGATGGTGGGGACAGTGTAGAGGGAGCTTTACTCTGTATCTAACCCCGTGCTGTCCGTGTCCCTGGGAGTGTTTGATGGGGGGGACAGTGTAGAGGCAGCTTTACTCTGTATCTAACCTCGTGCTGTCCCTGTCCTGTCAGTGTTTGATGAGGGGGACAGTGTAGAGGGAGCTTTACTCTGTATCTAACCCCGTGCTGTCCCTGTCCCTGGGAGTGTTTGATGAGGGGGACAGTGCAGAGGGAGCTTTACTCTGTATCTGACCCCGTGCTGTCCCTGTCCCTGGGAGTGTTTGATGGGGGGACAGTGTAGAGGGAGCTTTACTCTGTATCTAACCCCGTGCTGTCCCTGTCCCTGGGAGTGTTTGATGAGGGGGACAGTGCAGAGGGAGCTTTACTCTGTATCTAACCCCGTGCTGTCCCTGTCCCTGGGAGTGTTTGTTGGGGGGTGACAGTGTAGAGGGAGCTTTACTCTGTATCTAACCCCGTGCTGTCCGTGTCCTGGGATGGTGGGGACAGTATAGATTTAGCTTTACTCCGTATCTAACCCCGTGCTCTCGCTGGGATGGGGGACAGTGTAGAGGGAGCTTTACTCTGTATCTAACCCCGTGCTGTCCCTGTCCCTGGGAGTGTTTGATGGGAGGACAGTGTAGAGGGAGCTTTACTCTGTATCTAACCCCGTGCTGTCCCTGTCCCTGGGAGTGTTTGATGGGGGGACAGTGTAGAGGGAGCTTTACTCTGTATCTAACCCCGTGTTGTCCCTGTCCTGGGAGTGTTTGATGGGAGGACAGTGTAGAGGGAGCTTTACTCTGTATCTAACCCCGTTCTGTCCCTGTCCCTGGGAGTGTTTGATGAGGGGGACAGTGCAGAGGGAGCTTTACTCTGTATCTAACCCCGTGCTGTCCCTGTCCCTGGGAGTGTTTGATGGGAGGACAGTGTAGAGGGAGCTTTACTCTGTATCTAACCCCATGCTGTCCCTGTCCCTGGGAGTGTTTGATGGGGGACAGTGTAGAGGGAGCTTTACTCTGTATCTAACCCCGTGCTGTCCCTGTCCCTGAGAGTGTTTGATGGGGGACAGTGTAGAGGGAGCTTTACTCTGTATCTAACCCCGTGCTGTCCGTGTCCTGGGATGTTGGGGACAGTATAGATTTAGCTTTACTCCGTATCTAACCCCGTGCTCTCGCTGGGATGGGGGACAGTGTAGAGGGAGCTTTACTCTGTATCTAACCCCGTGCTGTCCCTGTCCCTGGGAGTGTTTGATGGGGGGACAGTGTAGAGGGACCTTTACTCTGTATCTAACCCCGTGCTGTCTCTGGGAGTGTTTGATGGGGAACAGTGTAGAAGAAGTTTTACTCTGTACCTAGCCCTGTGATGTCCCTTTCCTGGGCGTGTTTGCTGGGATCTACAGTATAGAGGGAGCTTTACTCTGTCTCTAACTCCCTGCTCTCCCTGGAATGGGGGACAGTGCAGAGGAGGGATTACTCTGTACCTAACCCCTGCTGTCCCTGTCCTTGGAGGTTTTGATGGGGCCCTGTGTCGAGGGAGCTTTACTCTGTGTCTGACCCTGTGCTGTCCACATCCTCGGAGTGTTTGATTTGGGGACAGTGCCGAGGGAGGTTTACTCTGAATCTAATCCCATACTGTCCCTATCCTGGTCGTGTCTGATGGGGTGGACAGTGTGGAGGGAGCTTCACTCTGTATATAGCCCTTTGCTGTCTCTGTCCTTGGAGTGGTTGATGGGGAATAGTGTAGAGAGAGCTTGACTCTGTATCTAACCCCGTGCTGTCCCTATCGTACGAGGATAGGTTGAGAGTGCTCGGCCTTTTCTCGTTGGAACGGTGAAGGATGAGGGGTGACTTGATAGAGGTTTATAAGATGATCAGGGGAACAGATAGAGTAGACAGTCAGAAACTTTTTCCCCGGGTACAACAGAGTGTTACAGGGGGACATAAATTTAAGGTGAAGGGTGGAAGGTATAGGGGAGATGTCAGGGATGGGTTCTTTACCCAGAGAGTGGTGGGGGCATGGAAAGCGCTGCCTGTGGGAGTGGTAGAGTCAGAATCTTTGGTGACCTTTAAGCGGCAATTGGATAGGTACATGGATGGGTGCTCAAGCTAGGACAAATGTTCAGCACAACATCGTGGGCCAAAGAGCGTGTTCGGTGCTGTATTATTCTATGTTCTATGGGACAGTGTAGAGGGAGCTTTACTCTGTGTCTAAGACCGTGCTGTCCCTGTCCCTGGGAGTGTTTGATGGGTGACACTGTAGAGGAATGCTTTACTCTGTATCTAACCCTGTGCTGTCCTTATCCCTGGGATGGCGGGGGACAGTGTAGAGGCAGCTTTACTCTGTATCTAACTCTGTGCTGTCCCTGTCCCTGGGAGTGTATGATGGAGGGACAGTGTAGAAGGCGCTTTTCTCTGTATCTAACCCCGTGCTGTCCCTGTCCCTGGGAGTGTTTGATGGTGGGACAGTGTAGAAGGCGCTTTTCTCTGAATCTAACTCTGTGCTGTCCCTGTCCCTGGGAGTGTTTGATGAGGGGACAGTGTAGAAGGCGCTTTTCTCTGTATCTAACCCCGTGCTGTCCCTGTCCCTGGGAGTGTTTGATGGTGGGACAGTGTAGAAGGCGCTTTTCTCTGTATCTAACCCCGTGCTGTCCCTGTCTCTGGGAGTGTATGATGGGGGGACAGTGTAGAGGGAGCTTTATTTCGTATCTAACCCCGTGGTGTCCCTGTCCCTGGGAGTGTTTGATGGGGGGAACAGTGTAGAGGGAACTTTACTCTGTATCTAACTCGGTGCTGTCCCTGTCCCTGGGAGTGTTTGATCGGGGGATAGTGTAGAGGGATCTTTTCTCTGTGTCTAACCCCGTGCTGTCTCTGTCCCTGGGATGGGGGGACAGTGTAGAAGGAGCTGTACTTTGTATCTAACCCCGTGCTGTCCCTGTCCCTGGGAGTGTTTGATGGGGGGACAATGTAGAGGGACCTTTACTCTCTATCTAACCCCGTGCTGTCCCTGTCCCTGGGAGTGTTTGATGGGGGGACAGTGCAGAGGGAGCTTTACTCTATATCTAACCCCGTGCTGTCCCTATCCCTGGGAGTGTTTGATGGGGGGACAGTGTACAGGGAGCTTTACTCTGTATCTAACCCCGTGCTGTCCCTGTCCCTGGGAGTGTTTGATGGGGGGACAGTGTAGAGGGAGCTTTACTCTGTATCTAACCCCGTGCTGTCCCTGTCCCTGGGTGTGTTTGATGGGGACAGTGTAGAGGGAGCTTTACTCTGTATCTAACCCCGTGCTGTCTCTGTCCCTGGGCGTGTTTAATAAAGAGGTCTGAGCTAATCCGTGTGTGTTGATTTCAGCATCGGGGTAATGAGGATATCATGGTGATACTGAAGACCACTCCAGCATCGATGAGGAAGTGTCTGGATAAAAAGGCCTGTGAGCTGATCAGGGATTTCCAGTCACATCTGTTGCTGAGTGAGGGGGAGAGTGAGAAGGAGGTCACTCAATTGAAGGAACATCTGAATGAGATGATTGAGAACTTCTGCATATCACACGGGAATACATTCACCTCCGCAATCGAGAAACTGAGGCAGAAGAAACTGAAAGAGTTTGAAAGTTTCATCAATCAACAGGTAAGTCAAAAAAAATGGTTAAAAGTCTCACAACACCAGTTTATAGTCCAACAGGTTTATTTGGAAGTACAAGCTTTCGGAGCGCTGCTCTTTTGACAGGTAGCTAGTGGGACAGGACACAGAATTTATAGCAAATGATTAGTGTCATACAACTGATGAGAAATATTGAACAAACCAAGAATGCTGTTAAATCTTTAGTCTTTTAAATTGAGGATACAGGTTTTGATTCATTAATATGTAAATGCCAGAATTTCTTTCAAGTCATATTCCCAAGAAAAGTGACATCTCAGCTCAGGCAATGCATTAAAGGTGTGAGGTTAGAGACTGCCTGTATTTCAACCCTGACTAGTTTTATTTCCAAACTAGGAGTGAGTGCCTACAAATGTGTTTTTTGAACAAAATAGAATGTATCTGCAAATACTATTCTGTAAATGCAAATTTGCCCCATTGACTTATTTATGTGTGAGTGTGTGCGCATCTGAGAGTGCGAGTGTGTGTGTGTGGGTGAAGGGGGAAGAGAGAGATAGAGAGAGAGTGTTTGTGTGTGTGTGTGTGTGTGTTGTGGGGGAAGCGGCGAGAGTGTGTTTGTGTGTGTGTGTACGTGAGAGTGAGAGTGTGTGTGTGCTCGCGTGTGTGTGAGAGAGATTGTGTAGTACAATGGGATCACCTGTAGTGTCACATGAAGCCAAAGTCCCAGTTAAGGCCATAGGCGAAAGTGGGTACAGCAGATGCTAGAGATTAGAGTCAAGATTAGAGTGGTGCTGGAAAAGCACAGCAGGTCAGGCAGCATCCGAGGAGGTGATGAAGGCTCCTGCCCGAAACGTCAGTTTTCCTGCTCCTTGGATGCTGCCTGACCTGCTGTTCTTTTCCAGCACCACTCTAATCTTGACTCCAGTTAAGACCATCCCCATGGGTACTGAACTTGGCTATCAGCCTCTGCTCAGCCACTCTGCATTGTTGCCTATCCTGAAGTCCACCTTGGAGGATGGTCACCCGAAGGTCCAAGGCCAAATGTCCCCACCTGCTGAAGTGTTCCCCTGACTGGGAGGGAACACTCCTGTCTGGCGATTATTACATTGTCGTAGCATCTGTTTGGTCTCACCAATGTACCATCCCTCAGGGCATCCTTGCCCGCAGGGTATGAAATATACAATGTTGGCTGAGTCACATGAATACCTGTGTACATGGTGGGTGGTATCCCCACATGTAATGGTGGTATCCATGTCGATACTCTGACACGTCTTGCAGTCATGATTTGGAGACAACCCTGTCACGGTAGGTGCTGCAATACGTGTCAGAGTGTCGACATGGATACCACCTTTATGTGTGGGGACACCTCCCATGTGCAGTACCCACTTTCACCTATGGCCTTAATTGGGACCTTGGCTTCACGTGACACTACAGGTGACTCAGCCAACATTGTATATCACATACCCTGCAGGCAAGGATGCTCTGAGGGATGGTACATTGGTGCAACTGAGCAGGGGCTACTGCAACAGATGAATGTGCACCACACAATAATCACCAGCCAGGAGTGTTCCCGTCTATTTGGAGAACACTTCAGCAGTCTGGGACATTCGACCCCGGACCTTCGGGTGACCATCCTCCAATGCGGACTTTGGGACAGGCAGCAGTGAAAAGTGGCCGAGCAGAGGCTGATAGCTAAGTTTGGTACCCACAGGGATGCCCTCACATTACAGGTGACCACCATGCACTACACACACACACTCACTCACTCACTCACTCACTCCAACAGACACACATACTTCCACACTCTCACATGCACCCTCTCACAGACTTAGACCCTTTACATTTACACACATACACATACACTCTCTCTCTCACACAGACACTCACAACCTCCCCCCCGCCCCCTCCACACACACACACACACACACACACACTCACTCACTCACTCACTCACTCACTCACTCCAACAGACACACATACTTCCACACTCTCACATGCACCCTCTCACAGACTTAGACCCTTTACATTTACACACATACACATACACTCTCTCTCTCACACAGACACTCACAACCTCCCCCCCGCCCCCTCCACACACACACACACACACACACTCACTCACTCACTCACTCACTCACTCACTCCAACAGACACACATACTTCCACACTCTCACATGCACCCTCTCACAGACTTAGACCCTTTACATTTACACACATACACATACACTCTCTCTCACACAGACACTCACAACCTCCCCCCCCCCCCCCCCCCCCACACACACACTCACACACACATTTGTGGAGTGAATTTGTACTTGCAGAGTTACATTGTACTTTTCTCAAAAACTGCATGAATCCCTGTTAAATCATTTTTTAGATTAGATTAGATTAGATTACTTTACAGTGTGGAAACAGGCCCTTCGGCCCAACAAGTCCACACCGACCCGCCGAAGCGCAAACCACCCATACCCCTACCCCTACCCCTACATTTACCCCTTACCTAACACTACGGACAATTTAACATGGCCAATTCATCTAACCTGCACATCTTTGGACTGTGGGAGGAAACCGGAGCACCCGGAGGAAACCCACGCAGACACGGGGAGAATGTGCAAACTCCACACAGTCAGTCGCCTGAGGCGGGAATTGATCCCGGGTCTCTGGCGCTGCGAGGCAGCATTGCTAACCACTGTGCCACCATGCTGCTAGAATCAGTCTAAACATTATCGCACAGACAACATTACACAGGGGGCTAACACCTTCATCGCATTATCTAGGCTGACACCAGTAGTTAAAGTTCACCTGAGAATGTAACTTTTTTAACAAGTTTCGCGACTTACATGTGAAAGAAGTGAAACTGACATGGTCACTCTAACAGATGGGAGACTTAACAAACAATCAAGAAATCAAGGTCTTTTTCAATGTATAATTTCAGTTGCATCATACTGTAAACTTTTCCCATAATTTCTGTGTCTTACAATTGTGTCCTCCACAACCACCTGATGAAGGAACAGCACTCTGAAAGCTAGTGCTTCCAAATAAACCTGTTGGAATATAACCTGGTGTTGTGTGATCGTTAACTTTGTACATCTTGCAGTGGTTGCCGTGACAGGGTTATACGGTGTTGTGGTCAATGTTGTCCTGAAGGCTGGGCAGTTTGCTGCGAACGGTGGTCGGTTTAAGGTTGGCGGTTGTTTGAAGGTGAGAATTGAAGGCGTAGAGAAGGTTTGGTGAGGTGCTCGTCCTCATTGATAATGTATTGCAGGCTGCGAAGAACATAGAGTCATAGAGATGTAAAGCATGGATACAGACCCTTTGGTCCAACCCGTCCATACCGACCAGATATCCCAACCCAATCGACATGATGTAGTTTCTCCGCTCCCATGAAGAACTGGACATCGAAGGGTACCCTATTGGTCGTATCCCATGTCTGTCTCCTGAGGAGGTCAATACACTTTCTCGCTGTGGCATCTCAGAACTGACGATGGATGAGTTGAGCATTGTACTCGGTCCTTATGAGGGTGTCCTTCTGCACCTTCAGGTGTCTGTCGCATTCTCCCTCATCTGAACAGATGCTGTGTATGTGTAGGGCTTGTCCGTAGGGGATGGCTGTTCTAATATAGAGAAGTGCAGCATTGTGAGATTATCCATGGGTTTGCGGTAGAGTGAGGTAATGAGGTGCCCGTTCTTGATGGAGATGAATGTTTCCAAGAATGAGACAGATACTAAAGAGGAGTCCATGTTATGTCTGATGTTGGGATGAAACTTGTTGATATCACTGTGTCATTGCATGGAACATAGAGCAGTACAACACGGTACAGGCCCTTTGGCCCTTGACGTTGTGGCAGCCTTCTTTCCAAGATAAAACTAACCTATGTACCCTACATTTTACTAGCATCCCATGTCCCTAATCTGTCAGACTCTACAATCACTGCTGGCAGTGCATTCCACACGCCCACCACTTTCTGTGCAAAGAACTTACCTCTGACATTTCCCCTGAAACTTCCTCCAATCACCTTAAAATTATGTCCCTTCATGATAGCCCTGGGTAAAAGTCTCTAGCTATCCACTCTGTCTCTGCCTCTCATCTCTTGTCGACCTCTATCGAGTGACGATGCTGCTCCTTTAACAAGGTTCTGTTGTCCTTGGCTTTTCTTTTCAGAGAGGTCATGAAAGCAGCAATTCCTAAACGTCTGGCTAGGATGGGTTTCAGGGCCAGTTTGGATAGGCAACAGATACTGCCTCAGGTAAAAGGCTAACAAGTTTAAAAAAACCACTTGTGCAATGAAAGGGGAATGGCCAGTTCCCCCAGCTCAGCTTTTCTCTGGTTTGATTCGGTTTTATTTTTGGCAGTTTGTCTAATGTTATGAAGTTGAAAGCGTGTACTGTACCTTTAATGGAGAATGAATGCTATTCTGCACTGAGAGCTAACAAGAGCAGTCTCAGAGGTACTGGAAAACTGAAAGTATGTAACACACAGCTGTGAAAGGGATACCAGAGTTTTGTTGCTGTTTTGACAACAATTTGAATTTAATCAATCAGTTTGAATTATGCCTCAGGATACTAAAACCCAATTGAGTTTGAATTTATTGTTTTGCCAACATTGAACCAATGTGACAATCCGAAGTTGGGGATAGAAAAATGACAGAGCAACTGCCATCAAAACAGATTCAAGAAATTAGGAATTACTCTCAATCAAAGGTACTGTGAATATCAAACATATTCACAGTAAAAGAAAGAAGACAACCCAGGGAGATCTTCAGCTGGAAGAAGACAGACACCGACGATGACAGTGGCTGTACGGTTTTGAAATTAAGCTGATGTAATTTTAACAAGTGTTTTGTTGGAACAGTATATTGTTATAGCGTTGGAGGCAGAGAATAAGCAGTTAAGAGAAAGAGAGGCTTAGAGTTGTGAATATTCTTTTAATGTTCACTTTTAGAGTTTAAAAAAAATTGATGTTACTTTCTTTAAATAGTGGAATTTGGGGACTTCTCTGACCCTCATATTTTAACATATCATGAGGTGAGGTGAGGTGAGCTTTTCTGGGTGTTTGGTTGAATTAACAGAAGGGTTCACCACCGTGTTGTAACAATTTGGGGCTCGGTTCTGGGATTTGGATAGATTTGGACAGGTTTAGACAGATTTAATCTGAGATTTGAACAGATTTAAGGTACAAAAGATCCCAGTAGGTTTAAACACTTGCCGATTAGTGTCCCAGATCTTTAAATAAAAGACAATTTGTTTAATTTCTTTACTTGTGGTTGGTTATATTCAAAGTGAGAGAAATGGCTTTTAACATTGCTGAAGAGGTTCTGGGGTTTGAAGATGCTTCCCAAATTTGCCAGGAAAGTTTAGAAAGACAGAGGAAGGGCATACTTTTAGAATTAGCAGATAGGTTAGAATGGGTTTAACCAGGGACAAAAGGAAAGCTGAAATTGTAATGGACTTAGTCAGGCACTTAGGTGTATCAGAGAAACAGACAAGTGCAGTAGAGTTAGACAAACTTTAATTGCAATTGAGGCAAATGGAGTTAGAAGATAAAGGAAAGAAGAGCCATGAGAGGAGAAAAAGAGAGAGAGGAAAAATAGAGAGATAGGGAGAGAGAGGAAAAAAAGAGAGAAGGTTCTTAGCTGAGCAGAGAGAGAGGAAAAACAGAGAGAGAAAGGGAGAGAGAATTTCAACTTAAGAAGTTGTGAGTTAGTCAGGAAAGTCAAGTTAACAGGATGATGATGAAGGGAGAAGGTGATGATGTGTACAATTATGTTAAAACATTGCTGCATTTTGATGAGAAAGATGTTGAAGTCTTCTTTATTTCATTTGAAACATTGGCTAGGCAGATGGAGTGGTCAGAGAACTTGTGGGTAATGCTAGTTCTGACTAAACTGGTAGACAGAGCTCGTGAGGTATTTGCAGTGTTGTCAGATGAGGGGTTAAGAGATTATGGAGATGTCAAAAAGACTATTTTAAGTGCTTATCAGTTGGTACCAGAAGCATATAGACAGCAGTTCAGAAACATAAAAGAGGAACCAGGTCAGACTTACGTTGAGTTTGAAAGAATTAAACATAGCCATTTTGATAGCTGCGGGTGCAGGCCTTAAAAATAGGTAAGACCTATGAGGCTGTAAGAGAGATTATTCTGCTGGAGGAGTTTAAATACTCACTCCCAGAGATGGTAAGGATTCATGTGGATGAACAGAAAGTTCAAGAAGTGAGAACAGTAGCACAGATGGCAGATGAATACACATTGGTGCATCAGGCAAACTTCAGCTTCCGGCAAGAATTCCATCCTGTGAGGGATAGAAATTGGAAGAAGGGGAGATCCTACACTACAAAAGAAAGAGTAAAACACACTCGTAATCGTTTACCACAGGATAAAAACGAAGCCCCAGAGGGTGGAATGGAGGTGAAATGCCTTAGGTGTTTCCACTGTGATAAGGTGGGGCACGTAAAGTCACAGTGCTGGTCATTAAAGAAAGGCTGTGGGAAAAGATGTGGTAAAAGAAGCTAAGGCAGTGCCATTAGTGAAAGTAGTAAAGGAAACCCCAAAAACAGTCGAGGATCCAAAGGAGTGTGCCCAGCCTAGGCAGGGGCTGAGTATGGAGTTAATGCCTGACCTCTATGAAGAATTCACCGCTGTGGGTAAAGTTTACTTAGAAAGAACAAGGGGAGAAGGTCAAGAAGTAATAATTTTGAGAGATACAGGATCTAATCGGTCACTAATAGTAAGAGATGAATGTATTTGCACTCTTTCTGACATGTTACCCGAGAGTGTGGTCATTTGTGGAAAGATGGACAGAAATGTGACGTTCACCTGTGTAAGATCAGATCGGAGTGCCAACTCTGGACTGGGGAAGTAAAAGTGTCAGTTCCAGGAATCCAGTTTGTTCTTAGGAATCATTTAGCAGGATCCAAGGTGGGAGTAACACCCTTTGTTGTGGAGAAGCCCAAGGAAAACCTTTAGTTTTTTTCTTGGGTGGCACAATGGAACAGTGGTTAGCACTGCTGCCTCACAGCGCCAGGGACCAGGGTTCAATTCCAGCCTTGGGTGACTGTGTGGAGTTTGCACATTCTCCTTGTGTCTGCGTGGGTTTCCTCTGGATGCTCCGGTTTCCTCCCACAATCCAAAAGATGTGCAAAGTAGGTGAATTGGCCATGCTAAATTGCCCATAGTGTTCAGGGATATGTGGGTTCGGTGCATTAGTCAGGGGTAAATGTTGGGGAATGGGTTTGGGTGGAATACTCTTCCGAGGGTCAGTGTGGACTTGTTGGGCCAAGGGGCCTGTTTTCACACTGTAGGGATTCGAAGAAAAAAGTCTAATAAGACCAAGAAACTGAGGAGTTAAAAGAAAAATATCCTAGTATTTTCCCAAACTGTGTAGTAACCAGATCCCACAGTCACAAGTCACAGCACCAAACAGAAACTAAACAGAAAGATTAAGGAATTGAGGTTTAGTCAGCAGACAACCTGTTTGATGTAATGGTGCAGGAAAATCCTGAACAGGCAGAGGGTCAGACAGAAGTGTTTAGTCCTGAAAGGCTAAGGGACTTGCAACAGAAAGACAAGATGATAAAAGATATATATGTGTGGATGGATTCACTGAAAAGGAGTCAAAAAATGTTACTGAGGGTTATTGTCTGAAGAATGGACAAAGTTAAAAATCACACAACACCAGGTTATAGTCCAACAGGTTTAAATGGAAGCACACTAGCTTTCAGAGCGGCACTCCATCATCAGGTGGATAAAGGAGCGTCACTCCGAAAGCTAGTGCTTCCAATTAAACCTGTTGGACTATAACATGGTGTTGTGTGATTTTTAACTTTGTACACCCCAGTCCAACACCGGCATCTCCAAATCATATCTGAAGGATAGAATCCTAAGGTGGAAATGGAGACCACGGCAGGTTAGTGCAGAGGAGAAATGGGCCGAAGTGTACCAGATTGTGTTGCCGTTAGCATAGACAGGAGGTGTTACAGGACATACTACCTGCAGGAGGTCACTGAGGGGTACAAAAGACTCAGGCTAAGGTACACAAACAAAGTACTTTTTCATGTGGGTTATAAATGAATGTGTAGGTCCCCTCCAGAGAACTCGAAGAGAGAAAGAAATGGAGAAACAGGTGTTAGTTACTGCCCCGCAGAGTGAGGAATCAAATCCAAATGATGTGGATTTTGAGGTGCCTGAAAATATGTTAAAAAATGAAAAGTCCTTGAGGAGTGGAATAGATTAATAAGCTATCTGTCTCAGGAGCAAAGAACACCGTTAAAAGGTTTGTTCCTGCAGCATGAGGACATATGTAGGAATCAGATGTGGAGGACTAATGCTCTTATACATGAAGTAGACGTAAGGAATGCTGTTCCAATAAAACAACACCCCTATCGGCTTAATCCTTTCAAAGCCAGACAGGTCCAGATGGAGGTGGAGGATATGCTTGAGGAGGACATCATCGAACCAAGCCAGAGCGAGTGAAGTTTGCTGATTATCATAGCTCCCAAACTGGATGGGACTTGTCGATTTTGTGTGGATTATCGGAAGGTCAACGCTGTTACAAAATCAGACTCCTATTCCATACCGAGATTGGAGGGCTATATCGAGAAAGTTGGACAAGCCAATTACACCATCAAGTTGGACTTACGGCATGGTTACTGGCAGGTACCTTTATCAGAGGCGGCTAAAGAAATTTCTGCGTTTGTAACCCCAAATGGGCTATATCAGTTCAAAGTGATGTCCTTTGAAATGAAGAATGCACCCTCCACATTCCAAAGACTCATGAACAGAGTTGTAGCTGGGCTAACAAACTGTACAGTCCACTTGGACGATGTAGTGATCTTTAATAAGATCTGGAAAGATCAGTTGGCAGAGCTTGTTGAATGACTACAAGAAGCAGAACTGGTGATAAACGTAAATAAAACTGAATTCACGAAAGCAGAGGTGATGTTCTTGGGATAGAACATAAAGTTTCGGTGGACAGAACAATACCAGGAGGCATTCGACCATTTAAAAGCAATATGAACCCCTGCTCCAATTTGAGTTACTCCAAACTTTTCTAAACTCTTCAAAGTTGCCATCAGTGCTAGTGACCGAGGAGTTGAAGGTGTATTGCTACAGGAAGATGAGGATAGGATCGAACTGCCAGTTGGTTACTTTTCAAAGAAACTCAGCATCCACCTGAGGAAATACTCCACGATTGAAAAAGTATTATTGAGATTGGTACTGGCCTTATAACATTTTAATGTGTATATCATGAACAGTGTGTTGGAGAAGGTTTGTACACGGATCACAATCCTCTTACATTCTTGGAACACTTGAAAGAAAGAATGTGAGACTATTTCATTGGAGTTTCATGTTACAGACTTTCAAATCAGGTCGTAAGAAAATGCGTTATCGCAGATTTAACTGATGAGATTGGTATTCATCCAATGTTACATATATGGTGAGAAGTTCAAAATGAACTTAGATTAAAGTTCTCTGTAAGTTATGGTAATGTGGTTAAAGAATAGAGGGAAAAAAAGCTATCTTGTTATTATGATGGTTCATTTTTCTTAAAGAGGGAGGTGTTATGAAGGTGTAGGTGTGTACTGTTCCTTTAAGAGGATTGAAAAGTGAGCAAGGACTGACTGAAAGCGCAGAGGGTCCTGAACAAGGTAAAATTCTAACACTTGGTCGAAACAAATAGTTGTGTTGCTGTGGAACAGAGACAAATTCAAATTGAGCCACTCAGTGTAAATTATGCCCCAAAATACCAAACTCACATCAAATTTGAAATATAATGTTTTTGATGACATCAAACCCAATGAAATGATCCGATGTTTTGGGGTATGAAACCAGACATTTTGTACAGTTAGGGGGTGAACTGCCAAGCACCAACAAGTCTCGACTGTAAGATGGATAAGTGTCTGAAGGGAACCTCTTCATATGGAGACCTGTGAAGCAGAATACTGAAGAAAAGATGACAGAGGAAAATCTATAGAGGAAGATACAAAGAGAAGATTCTGAGACGGCTGGTTTTGAAAGTTGAATGTTGTTGCAAATTTAATCAGGGTTTTTTATCAGACCAGGAGAAAGTGAGGTCTGCAGATGCTGGAGGTCAGAGCTGAAAATGTGTTGCTGGAAAAGCGCAGCAGGTCAGGCAGCATCCAAGGAGCAGGATTCCTGAAGGAGGGCTCATGCCCGAAACGTCGATTCTCCTGCTCCTTGGATGCTGCCTGACCTGCTGCACTTTTCCAGCAACACATTTTCAGCTTTTATCAGACCAGTATTGTAGAGTGGGAGATCCAAGATAGCTTTAAGAGAAAGAAGTTGGAAATAGCTGTTGTTTTAATGTTCCCTGTAGGACTTAAAGAATAAAATTGTTAAATTTTACTTTAAATAGTGACCTCTGGGATAGTTCTTTGCCTCTTGAATTTTAACAGATTATGGCACGAGGTGAGCATCTGTGTGTCGGGTTTAAATTAGCAGAGGGGTTTACCCCGTGTCGTAACACTGCACAGTTCCTGCCTGATAATATTGTAATTCCCCCTACCCCAATTAAATACTTTCCCACACTGTCTGCTCCTATTCCTCTCCATGACTATAGTAAAGGTCAGGGAGTTGTGATCACTGTCACCAAAATGCTCTCCCTCCGATGATCTGGCTCATTGCCAAGCACCAAATTCAATATGGCCTCCCCTCTAGTCGGCCTATCTACATATTGAGTCAGGAATCCTTCCTGGACACACCTGACAAAATCTGCTCCATCCAACTATTTGCACCAAGGACATACCATTCAATATTAGGGAAGTTGCAGTCACTCATGACAACAACCCTGTTACTTCTGCATCTTTCCAAAATCTGCTGACCAATCTGCTCCTCTGTGTCTCTGTTGCTACTGGGGGTTCTCTAGAAAACTCCCAATAAATAGATACACTTCAACACATCACACTGACTGCATCTTTGCCCTATCAAATCTCTATCTTTCCTCACAGACTCTCTGCATGCTGTGTCTGCCTGTTCACCAGCTATCCCATCCTCTGATCCATGGCTCCAGTTCCCACCTCCCTGCCAAACTAGTTTAAACTCTCCCGAACCTCCTGCCCAGGGTATTGGTGCCCCTCCAGTTCAGGTGCAACCTGTCCTTCTTGTACAGGTCCCACCTTCCCCAGAAGGTATCCCAATGATCTATATATCTGAATTCCTCCTTCCCAAACCAGCCCTGCAGCTACGTGTTTTGCTGCACTCACTCTCTGTTCCTAGTCCCATGATCCCATGGCACTGGTAGCAATCCTGAGATTACTACTCTGGTCATCCTACTTCTTAGCTTCCAACCTAAACTCCCCATATTCTCTTTCCAGGTCCTCCACCCTTTTCCTACCCATATCATTGTACCGATGTGTACCAATACTTTTGGCTGCTCACCCTGCTCCTTAAAAACCTGGAGATGGACCTTTACTCAGAATCTAACCGCATGCTGTCCCCGCCTGGCGAGTGTTTCATGGGGGGACAGTGTAGAAGGAGCTTTACTCTATATCTAACACCGTGCTGCCCCTGTGCTGGGATTGTTTGATGGAGGACAGTGTAGAGGGAGCTTTACTCTGTATCTAACCCCGTACTGTCCCTATCCCTGGGAGGATTTGATGGGGGACAGTGTAGAGGGAGCTTTACTCTGTAATTAACCCCGTTCTGTCCCTGTCCCTGGGAGTGTTTCATGGGGGGACAGTTTAGATGGACCTTTACTCAATATCTAACCCCGTGCTGTCCCTGTCTGGCGAGTGTTTGATGGGGGACAGTATAGAGGAAGCTTTACTCGGTAATTAACCCCGTGCTGTCCCTGTCTGGCGAGTGTTTGATGGGGGACAGTATAGAGGAAGCTTTACTCGGTAATTAACCCCGTTCTGTCCCTGTCCAGGGAGTGTTTGATGGAGGGACAGTATAGAGGGAGGTTTACTCTGAATCTAAACCCGTGCTGTCCCTGTCCCTGGGAGTATTTGATGGGGATGTCAAAGCAGAACATTTCTCTCAATTTAATCTGCATGTATTGATTTCAGCAGCAGGATAACAAGGATATACTGAAGACCACTCCAGCATCGATGAGGAAGTGTCTGGATAAAAAGGCAGATGAGCTGATTCAGAATTTTCGACCATATCTGTTGATGAGTGAGGGGGAGAATGAGAAAGAGGTCACTGAATTGAAGGAACATCTGACTGACAAGATTGAGAAATTCTACAGATTGTACCGGAATACATTCGCCTCAGCAATCGAGAAACTGAGGCAGAAGAAACTGAAAGAGTTTGTAAGTTTCATCAATCAACAGGTAAGTCAAATAAAACAAGAACAAAGCATTTGAGTATTGCAGTGTGGAGGGAGCTTTACTCTGTATCTAACCCCGTGCAGTCCCTGTCCCTGGGAGTGTTCAATGGGGGGACAGTGTAGAGGAAGCTTTACTCTGTATCTAACCTCATGCTGTCCCTGTCCCTGGGAGTGTTTGATGAGGAGACAGTGTACAGGGAGCTTTACTCTGTATCTAACCTCATGCTGTCCCTGTCCCTGGGAGTGTTTGATGAGGAGACAGTGTAGAGGGAGCTTTACTCTGTATCTCACCCCGTGCTGTCCCTGTCCCTGGGATGGGGGGGACACAGTATAGAGGGAGCTTTACTTTCTATTCAGATCATTAAGATTCCAACCCATTCCCTGTTCCTCCTTTCTCCCCCAAACCTTTGATCCCTTTAGCCCTGAGCACTCTAATCTTTCTTCTTCTTAAAAATGTTTAATACTTTGCCCCCGATCCTTCCATGCAGTTGAGAATTCCACAGGGTCCCCACTCACTGCGTACAGTCATCTCTCCTCAACTGTGTCCTTCTCCTGTATTCTTTAGGTTGTAACCCCGGTTCTGGATTTATCTGGTCTTGTGAAACACCCTTCCTACTTTTCCCTGACTGGTCCTGTTAGAACTTTATGGATGTGTATAAGATCACTCCATCATCCCCACAACCATCATTCTCCTGAATAGAATCCTAACCGATTCGGTCTCTCTTCATATGCCACTCCTCCCATCTCAGGAATCAGTCTGGGAAACGTTTCTTGCACTCCCTCCACAGCCAGAACATCCCTCCTGAGATATGGAGACCCAACCTGCACACACCACACTTCAAAGATGTTGCACCCTGTCCAATTGCAGCGAACCATCCCTGCTCCTGTCCTCTCTGTATGACCCTCTCTTACTCAGTGTGCTGTTTCTGTTTTGTTCAGGAACGAAATGTTGACATTAAGTCGAAAATTTTAAAGAACAATCCCGATTCCATGAACAATATACTACGACAACAAGCTGAGAAGCTGATGAAGGATTTTCGATGTTCTCTCGGTGAAAGTGAGCATGAAGTGAAGGAGACAGTGGCTGAGCTGGAAGCAGGAACGCAGGAACAAATTCGGAAACATCTGGAGATTTACACAGAAAGCTTTTGCAATGTGGTAAAAGTGCGAAAGGATGACAAGCTGAATGATTTTCGACTCCGCGTGAAGCAGCAAGTATGTCATATTTCAGTTGAGACGTGTTTGTAAAGGAGACATGGGAGGAGATTTTACTCTGTATCTAACCCCGCGGTGTCCCTGTCCCTGGGAGTGTTTGATGGGGGACAGTGTAGAGGGAGCTTTACTCTGTATCTAACCCCGTGCTGTCCCTGTCCCTGGGAGTGTTTGATGGGGGGACAGTGTAGAGGAAGCTTTACTCTGTATCTCACCCCGTGCTGTCCCTGTCCCTGGGAGTGTTTGATGGGGGACAGTGTAGAGGGAGCTTTACTCTGTATCTAACCCCGTGCTGTCCCTGTCCTGGGAGTGTTTGATGGGGGGGACAGTGTAGAGGGAGCTTTACTCTGTATCTAAGCCCATGCTGTCCCTGTCCCTGGGACTGTTTGATGGGGGACAATGTAGAGGAAGCTTTACTCTGTATCTAACCTCATGCTGTCCCTGTCCCTGGGACTGTTTGATGGGGGACAGTGTAGAGAGAGCTTTACTCTGTATCTAACCCCGTGCTGTCCCTGTCCCTGGGAGTGTTTGATGGGGGAACAGTGTAGAGGGAGCTTTACTCTGTATCTAACCCCGTGCTGTCCCTGTCCTGGGAATGTTTGATGGGGGGACAGTGTAGAGGGAGCTTTACTCTGTATCTAACCCCGTGCTGTCCCTGTCCCTGGGAGTGTTTGATGGGGGAACAGTGTAGAGGGAGCTTTACTCTGTATCTAACCCCGTGCTGACCCTGTTCTGGGAATGTTTGATGGGGAATGGTGTAGAGGGAGCTTTACTTACAGTTTGAAAGAGTAAAGGTGACTTTGATGTGGATCTGAATCCATGTTGGAACAGTGGTGGAATGTTTGAATTAATGAATATGGAGGGATATTCACTCCGTCCATTTGTTTCTTTTCATCAGGACTTTATAGACAATGATGAGATATTTAGAAACAGTCCGAGTTCTGTCTCAAACCGACTGGACAAGACACTGTGTGAGCTCTGTGACGAGTTTGAAGAGTTTCTGAACAACTATCCAGGGAATGACGTACCTGATCTGAAAGGAAACCTGCAGGAGGAGTGTGAAACCTTCATGAATAATTACCGGACAAAATTTGGCCAGGCTGTTCTGAGAAACATTAATGAGAAAGTTGAAGTTCTTTTGAGATATTATCATGAGAAGGTACTGTGGATAACAATGTGATACCTTAATTCCATATCTAACCCCGTGCTGTCCCTGTCCTGGGAGTGTTTGATGGGAGGACAATGTACAGGGAGCTTTACTCTGTATTTAACCCCGTGCTGTCCCTGTCCTGGGAGTGTTTGATGGGAGGACAATGTACAGGGAGCTTTACTCTGTATCTAACCCCGTGCTGTCCCTGTTCCTGGAAGTGTTTGATGGGAGGACAATGTACAGGGAGCTTTACTCTGTATCTAACCCCGTGCTGTCCCTGTCCTGGGAGTGTTTGATGGGAGGACAATGTACAGGGAGCTTTACTCTGTATCTAACCCCGTGCTGTCCCTGTTCCTGGAAGTGTTTGATGGGAGGACAATGTACAGGGAGCTTTACTCTGTATCTAACCCCGTGCTGTCCCTGTCCCTGGGAGTGTTTGATGGGGGGGCAGTATAGAGGGAGCTTTACTCTGTATCTAACCCCGTGCTGTCCCTGTCCCTGGGAGTGTTTGATAGGGGGGCAGTATAGAGGGAGCTTTACTCTGTATCTAACCCCGTGCTGTCCCTGTCCCTGGGAGTGTTTGATGAGGGGACAGTGTAGAGGGAGCTTTACTCTGTATCTAACCCCGTGCTGTCCCTGTCCCTGGGAGTGTTTGATGAGGGGACAGTGTAGGGGGAGCTTTACTCTGTATCTAACCCCGTGCTGTCCCTGTCCCTGGGAGTGTTTGATGGGGCAGTATAGAGGGAGCTTTACTCTGTATCTAACCCCGTGCTGTCCCTGTCCCTGGGAGTGTTTGATGGGGGGACAGTGTAGAGGGAGATTTACTCTGTATCTAACCCCGTGCTGTCCCTGTCCTGGGAGTGTTTGATAGGGGGTCAGTGTAGAGGAAGCTTTACTCTGTATCTAACCCCGTGCTGTCCCTGTCCCTGGGAGTGTTTGATGGGGGGGCAGTATAGAGGGAGCTTTACTCTGTATCTAACACCGTGCTGTCCCTGTCCCTGGGAATGTTTGATGAGGGGACAGTGTAGAGGGAGCTTTACTCTGTATCTAACCCCGTGCTGTCCCTGTCCCTGGGAGTGTTTGATGAGGGGACAGTGTAGAGGGAGCTTTACTCTGTATCTAACCCCGTGCTGTCCCTGTCCCTGGGAGTGTTTGATGGGGGGGCAGTATAGAGGGAGCTTTACTCTGTATCTAACCCCGTGCTGTCCCTGTCCCTGGGAGTGTTTGATAGGGGGGACAGTGTCGAGGGAGATTTACTCTGTATCTAACCCCGTGCTGTCCCTATGCCTGGGAGTGTTTGATGGGGGGACAGTGTAGAGGAAGCTTTACTCTGTATCTAACCCCGTGCTGTCCCTGACGTGGGAGTGTTTGATGGGGGGGTCAATGTACAGGGAGCTTTACTCTGTATCTAACCCCGTGCTGTCCCTATCCTGGGAGTGTTTGATGGGGGGACAGTGTTGATGGAACTTTAGCCTGTATCTAACCCTGTTCTGCCTCTGCGATGAGGGACAGTGTAGAGGAACCATTACTCTGTATCTAACCCCGTGCTGTCCCTGTCTCTGTCCCTGGGAGTGTTTGATGGGGGGACAGTGTAGAGGGAGCTTTACTCTGTATCTAACCCCGTGCTGTCCCTGTCCCTGGGAATGTTTGATGAGGGGACAGTGTAGAGGGAGCTTTACTCTGTATCTAACCCCGTGCTGTCCCTGTCCCTGGGAGTGTTTGATGAGGGGACAGTGTAGAGGGAGCTTTACTCTGTATCTAACCCCGTGCTGTCCCTGTCCCTGGGAGTGTTTGATGGGGGGGCAGTATAGAGGGAGCTTTACTCTGTATCTAACCCCGTGCTGTCCCTGTCCCTGGGAGTGTTTGATAGGGGGGACAGTGTAGAGGGAGATTTACTCTGTATCTAACCCCATGCTGTCCCTATGCCTGGGAGTGTTTGATGGGGGGACAGTGTAGAGGAAGCTTTACTCTGTATCTAACCCCGTGCTGTCCCTGACGTGGGAGTGTTTGATGGGGGGTCAATGTACAGGGAGCTTTACTCTGTATCTAACCCCGTGCTGTCCCTATCCTGGGAGTGTTTGATGGGGGACAGTGTTGATGGAACTTTAGCCTGTATCTAACCCTGTTCTGCCTCTGCGATGAGGGACAGTGTAGAGGAACCATTACTCTGTATCTAACCCCGTGCTGTCCCTGTCCCTGTCCCTGTCCCTGGGAGTGTTTGATGGGGGGACAGTGTAGAGGGAGCTTTACTCTGTATCTAACCCCGTGCTGTCCCTGTCCTGAAGACTGTTTGATGGGGGACAGTGTAGAGTGGGCTTTACGCTGTACCTAACCCCTCGCTGTCATTGGGATTGGGATAGTGTAAAGGGAGCATTACTCTGTAACTCACCACATGCTGTCCCTGTCATAGGAGCATTTGACAGGGGGACAGTGTAGAGAGGACTTTACTCTGCATCTAATACCGTGCTATCCCTGTCCTGGGCATGTTTCATGGAGGGTCAAGTGTAGAGGGACCTATACTCTGTATCTAACCCCGTGCTGTCCCTGGGGTGGGTTACAGTGTAGAGTAAGCTTTACTCTGTATATAATACCATGCTGTGCCAGTCCTGGGATGGTGGGGAGAGTGTAGAGAGAGCTTTACTCTGTATCTCGCAAATGCTGTCCCTGTCCTGAGGGTGTTTGATGGGAGGACAGTGCCAAGGCAGCTGTAATCTGTATCTAACCCCGTGTCTGTCCCTATCCTGATGACTGTTTGCTGGGGGACAGTGTAGGGAGAGCTTTACTCTGTTTTTAACCCCATGCTCTCGCTGGGATGGGGAACAGTGTAGAGGTAGCTTTATTCGTTATCTAAACCCGTGCAGTCCCTGTCCTGGGAGTGATTGATGGGGGGACAGTTAGAGATAGCTTTACTCTGTATCTACACCAACACATTCCACCTCGACCTCAAATTCACCTGGACAGTCTCAGATTCCTCCCTCCCCTTCCTCGACGTTTCTATTTCTATCTCAGGCGACCGAATCAACACGGACATCTACTACAAACCGACCGACTCCCACAGCTACCTGGACTACAGCTCCTCCCACCCTGCCCCCTTTAAAAACGCCATCCCATTCTCCCAATTCCTTCGACTCTGCCGCATCTGCTCCCAGGAGGACCAGTTCCAAAAACGCACAACCCAGATGGCCTCCTTCTTCAAGGACCGCAATTTCCCCCCCGACGTGGTCGACGATGCCCTCCTCCGCATCTCTTCCACTTCCCGCTCCTCCGCCCTTGAGCCCCGCCCCTCCAATCGCCACCAGGACAGAACCCCACTGGTCCTGACCTACCACCCCACCAACCTCCATGTACAGCGCATCATCCGCCGTCATTTCCGCCACCTCCAAACAGACCCCACCACCAAGGATATATTTCCCTCCCCTCCCCTATCAGCATTCCGTAAAGACCACTCCCTCCGTGACTCCCTCGTCAGATCCACACCCCCCCCACCAACCCAACCTCCACTCCCGGCACCTTCCCCTGCAACCGCAGGAGGTGCAAGACTTGCGCCCACACCTCCCCCCTCACCTCCCTCCAAGGCCCCAAAGGAAACTTCCATATCCACCATAGATTCACCTGCACCTCCACACACATCATCTATTGCATCCTCTGCACCCGATGTGGCCTCCTCTATATTGGGGAGACAAGCCGCCTACTTGCGGAGCGTTTCAGGGAACACCTCTGGGACACCCGGACCAACCAACCCAACCACCCAGTGGCTCAACATTTCAACTCCCCCTCCCACTCCACCAAGGATATGCAGGTCTTTGGCCTCCTCCATCGCCAGACCACAACAACACGACGGTTGGAGGAAGAGCTCCCCATCTTCCGCCTAGGAACCCTCCAACCACAAGGGATGAACTCGGATTTCACCAGTTTCCTCATTTCCCCTCCCCCCACCTTGTCTCAGTCAAATCCATCGAATTCAGCACCGCCTTCCTAACCTGCAATCTTCTTCCTGACCTCTCCGCCCCCACCCCAGTCTGACCTATCTCCCTCACCTTGACCTCCCTCCACCTATCGCATTCCCGACGCCCCTCCCCCCAGTCCCTCCTCCCTACCTTTTATCTTAGCCTGCTGGACAAACTTTCCTCATTCCTGAGGAAGGGCTTATGCCCGAAACGTTGATTCTCCTGTTCCCTGGATGCTGCCTGACCTGCTGCGCTTTTCCAGCAACACATTTTCAGCTCTGTATCGACCCAGTGCTGCCCCTGTGCTGGGAGTGTTTGATGGGGTACAGTGTAGAGGGAGCTTTACTCCGTATCTAACCTGGTGCTGTCCCTGTCCTGGGAGTGTTTGATGGGGGGACAGTGTAGAGGGAGCTTTACTCTGTAGCTATCCATGTGCTGTCCCTGTGCCTGGGAGTGTTTGATGGGGGGGAACAGTGTAGAGGGAGCTTTACTCTGTATCTAACCCCATGCTGTCCCTGTCCCTGGGAGTGTTTGATGGGGGGACAGTGTAGAGGGAGCTTTACTCTGTATCTAACCCCGTGCTGTCCCTGTCCTGGGTGTGTTTGATGGGGGGGAACAGTGTAGAGGGAGCTTTACTCTGTATCTAACCCCGTGCTGTCCCTGTCCCTGGGTGTGTTTGATGGGGGAATAGTGTAGAGGGAGCTTTACTCTGTATCTAACCCCGTGCTGTCCCTGTCCCTGGGAGTGTTTGATGGGGGGGGACAGTGTAGAGGGAGCTTTACTCTGTATCTAACCCCGTGCTGTCCCTGTCCCTGGGTGTGTTTGATGGGGGGGACAGTGTAGAGGGAGCTTTACTCTGTATCTAACCCCGTGCTGTCCCTGTTCCTGGGAGTGTTTGATGGGGGGACAGTGTAGAGGGAGCTTTACTCTGTATCTAACCCCGTGCTGTCCCTGTGCCTGGGAGTGTTTGATGGGGGGACAGTGTAGAGGGAGCTTTACTCTGTATCTAACCCCGTGCTGTCCCTGTCCCTGGGCGTGTTTGATGGGGGGACAGTGTAGAGGGAGCTTTACTCTGTATCTAACCCTGTGCTGTCCCTGTCCTGGGAATGTTTGATGGGGGGGGACAGTGTAGAGGGAGCTTTACTCTGTATCTAACCCCGTGCTGTCCCTGTCCCTGGGAGTGTTTGATGGGGGGGACAGTGTAGAGGGAGCTTTACTCTGTATCTAACCCCGTGCTGTCCCTGGGAGTGTTTGATGGGGGACAGTGTAGAGGGAGCTTTACTCTGTATCTAACCCCGTGCTGTCCTTATCCCTGGGAGTGTTTGATGGGGGACAGTGTAGAGTGCGCTTTACTCCGTATCTAACCCGGCGTTTTCCCTGTCCTGCGATGGTGGGGGCAGTGTAGATTCAGCTTGACTCGGTATCTAACCCCATGCTCTCCTTGGTATGGGGGACAATGTAGAGGAATCTTTACCGGTATCTAACCCCGTGCTGTCCCTGTCCCTGGGAGTGTTTGATGGGGGGACAGTGTAGAGAGAGCTTTACTCTGTGTCTAACCCTGTGCTGTCCCTGTCCCTGGGAGTGTTTGATGGGGGGACAGTGTAGAGAGAGCTTTACTCTGTATCTAACCCCGTGCTGTCCCTGTCCCTGGGAGTGTTTGATGGGGGGACAGTGTAGAGAGAGCTTTACTCTGTGTCTAACCCTGTGCTGTCCCTGTCCCTGGGAGTGTTTGATGGGGGGGACAGTGTAGAGGGAGCTTTACTCTGTATCTAACCCTGTGCTGTCCCTGTCCCTGGGAGTGTTTGATGGGGGAACAGTGTAGAAGGAGCTTTACTCTGTATCTAACCCCGTGCTGTCCCTGTCCCTGTCCCTGTCCCTGGGAGTGTTTGATGGGGGGACAGTGGAGAGAGAGCTTTACTCTGTATCTAACCCTGTGCTGTCCCTGTCCCTGGGAGTGTTTGATGGGGGAACAGTGTAGAAGGAGCTTTACTCTGTATCTAACCCCGTGCTGTCCCTGTTCCTGGGAGTGTTTGATGGGGGGACAGTGTAGAGGGAGCTTTACTCTGTGTCTAACCCTGTGCTGTCCCTGTCCCTGGGAGTGTTTGATGGGGGAACAGTGTAGAAGGAGCTTTACTCTGTATCTAACCCCGTGCTGTCCCTGTTCCTGGGAGTGTTTGATGGGGGGACAGTGTAGAGGGAGCTTTACTCTGTATCTAACCCCGTGCTGTCCCTGTCCCTGGGAGTGTTTGATGGGGGGACAGTGTAGAGGGAGCTTTACTCTGTATCTAACCCCGTGCTGTCCCTGTCCCTGGGAGTGTTTGATGGGGGGACAGTGTAGAGGGAGCTTTACTCTGTATCTAACCCCGTGCTGTCCTTGTCCCTGGGAGTGTTTGATGGGGGGACAGTGTAGAGGGAGCTTTACTCTGTATCTAACCCTGTGCTGTCCCTGTCCTGGGAATGTTTGATGGGGGGGGACAGTGTAGAGGGAGCTTTACTCTGTATCTAACCCCGTGCTGTCCCTGTCCCTGTCCCTGGGAGTGTTTGATGGGGGACAGTGTAGAGGGAGCTTTACTCTGTATCTAACCCCGTGCTGTCCCTGTCCCTGGGAGTGTTTGATGGGGGGACAGTGTAGAGGGAGCTTTACTCTGTATCTAACTCCATGCTGTCCCTGTCCCTGGGAGTGTTTGATGGGGGGACAGTGTAGAGGGAGCTTTACTCTGTATCTAACCCCGTGCTGTCCCTGTCCTGGGTGTGTTTGATGGGGGGGAACAGTGTAGAGGGAGCTTTACTCTGTATCTAACCCCGTGCTGTCCCTGTCCCTGGGTGTGTTTGATGGGGGAGTAGTGTAGAGGGAGCTTTACTCTGTATCTAACCCCGTGCTGTCCCTGTCCCTGGGAGTGTTTGATGGGGGGGGACAGTGTAGAGGGAGCTTTACTCTGTATCTAACCCCGTGCTGTCCCTGTCCCTGGGTGTGTTTGATGGGGGGGACAGTGTAGAGGGAGCTTTACTCTGTATCTAACCCCATGCTGTCCTTGTCTCTGGGTGTGTTTGATGGGGGACAGTGTAGAGGGAGCTTTACTCTGTATCTAACCCCGTGCTGTCCCTGTCCCTGGGAGTGTTTGATGGGGGGACAGTGCAGAGGGAGCTTTACTCTGTATCTAACCCCGTGCTGTCCCTGTTCCTGGGAGTGTTTGATGGGGGGACAGTGTAGAGGGAGCTTTACTCTGTATCTAACCCCGTGCTGTCTCTGTCCCTGGGAGTGTTTGATGGGGGGGCAGTGTAGAGGGAGCTTTACTCTGTATCTAACCCCGTGCTGTCCCTGTCCCTGGGAGTGTTTGATGGGGGCACAGTGTAGAGGGAGCTTTACTCTGTATCTAACCCCGTGCTGTCCCTGTCCCTGGGAGTGTTTGATGGGGGCACAGTGTAGAGGGAGCTTTACTCTGTATCTAACCCCGTGCTGTCCCTGTCCCTGGGTGTGTTTGATGGGGGAATAGTGTAGAGGGAGCTTTACTCTGTATCTAACCCCGTGCTGTCCCTGTCCCTGGGAGTGTTTGATGGGGGGGGACAGTGTAGAGGGAGCTTTACTCTGTATCTAACCCCGTGCTGTCCCTGTCCCTGGGTGTGTTTGATGGGGGGGACAGTGTAGAGGGAGCTTTACTCTGTATCTAACCCCGTGCTGTCCCTGTTCCTGGGAGTGTTTGATGGGGGGACAGTGTAGAGGGAGCTTTACTCTGTATCTAACCCCGTGCTGTCCCTGTGCCTGGGAGTGTTTGATGGGGGGACAGTGTAGAGGGAGCTTTACTCTGTATCTAACCCCGTGCTGTCCCTGTCCCTGGGCGTGTTTGATGGGGGGACAGTGTAGAGGGAGCTTTACTCTGTATCTAACCCTGTGCTGTCCCTGTCCTGGGAATGTTTGATGGGGGGGGACAGTGTAGAGGGAGCTTTACTCTGTATCTAACCCCGTGCTGTCCCTGTCCCTGGGAGTGTTTGATGGGGGGGACAGTGTAGAGGGAGCTTTACTCTGTATCTAACCCCGTGCTGTCCCTGGGAGTGTTTGATGGGGGACAGTGTAGAGGGAGCTTTACTCTGTATCTAACCCCGTGCTGTCCTTATCCCTGGGAGTGTTTGATGGGGGACAGTGTAGAGTGCGCTTTACTCCGTATCTAACCCGGCGTTTTCCCTGTCCTGCGATGGTGGGGGCAGTGTAGATTCAGCTTGACTCGGTATCTAACCCCATGCTCTCCTTGGTATGGGGGACAATGTAGAGGAATCTTTACCGGTATCTAACCCCATGCTGTCCCTGTCCTGGGAGTGTAGATGGGGCCATGGTGTTGAGGTAGCTTTACTCTGTGTCTAACCCTGTGCTGTCCCTGTCCCTGGGGGTGTTTGATGGGGGGACAGTGTAGAGAGAGCTTTACTCTGTATCTAACCCCGTGCTGTCCCTGTCCCTGGGGGTGTTTGATGGGGGGACAGTGTAGAGAGAGCTTTACTCTGTGTCTAACCCTGTGCTGTCCCTGTCCCTGGGAGTGTTTGATGGGGGGGACAGTGTAGAGGGAGCTTTACTCTGTATCTAACCCTGTGCTGTCCCTGTCCCTGGGAGTGTTTGATGGGGGAACAGTGTAGAAGGAGCTTTACTCTGTATCTAACCCCGTGCTGTCCCTGTCCCTGTCCCTGTCCCTGGGAGTGTTTGATGGGGGGACAGTGGAGAGAGAGCTTTACTCTGTATCTAACCCTGTGCTGTCCCTGTCCCTGGGAGTGTTTGATGGGGGAACAGTGTAGAAGGAGCTTTACTCTGTATCTAACCCCGTGCTGTCCCTGTTCCTGGGAGTGTTTGATGGGGGGACAGTGTAGAGGGAGCTTTACTCTGTGTCTAACCCTGTGCTGTCCCTGTCCCTGGGAGTGTTTGATGGGGGAACAGTGTAGAAGGAGCTTTACTCTGTATCTAACCCCGTGCTGTCCCTGTTCCTGGGAGTGTTTGATGGGGGGACAGTGTAGAGGGAGCTTTACTCTGTATCTAACCCCGTGCTGTCCCTGTCCCTGGGAGTGTTTGATGGGGGGACAGTGTAGAGGGAGCTTTACTCTGTATCTAACCCCGTGCTGTCCCTGTCCCTGGGAGTGTTTGATGGGGGGACAGTGTAGAGGGAGCTTTACTCTGTATCTAACCCCGTGCTGTCCTTGTCCCTGGGAGTGTTTGATGGGGGGACAGTGTAGAGGGAGCTTTACTCTGTATCTAACCCTGTGCTGTCCCTGTCCTGGGAATGTTTGATGGGGGGGGACAGTGTAGAGGGAGCTTTACTCTGTATCTAACCCCGTGCTGTCCCTGTCCCTGTCCCTGGGAGTGTTTGATGGGGGACAGTGTAGAGGGAGCTTTACTCTGTATCTAACCCCGTGCTGTCCCTGTCCCTGGGAGTGTTTGATGGGGGGACAGTGTAGAGGGAGCTTTACTCTGTATCTAACTCCATGCTGTCCCTGTCCCTGGGAGTGTTTGATGGGGGGACAGTGTAGAGGGAGCTTTACTCTGTATCTAACCCCGTGCTGTCCCTGTCCTGGGTGTGTTTGATGGGGGGGAACAGTGTAGAGGGAGCTTTACTCTGTATCTAACCCCGTGCTGTCCCTGTCCCTGGGTGTGTTTGATGGGGGAGTAGTGTAGAGGGAGCTTTACTCTGTATCTAACCCCGTGCTGTCCCTGTCCCTGGGAGTGTTTGATGGGGGGGGACAGTGTAGAGGGAGCTTTACTCTGTATCTAACCCCGTGCTGTCCCTGTCCCTGGGTGTGTTTGATGGGGGGGACAGTGTAGAGGGAGCTTTACTCTGTATCTAACCCCATGCTGTCCTTGTCTCTGGGTGTGTTTGATGGGGGACAGTGTAGAGGGAGCTTTACTCTGTATCTAACCCCGTGCTGTCCCTGTCCCTGGGAGTGTTTGATGGGGGGACAGTGCAGAGGGAGCTTTACTCTGTATCTAACCCCGTGCTGTCCCTGTTCCTGGGAGTGTTTGATGGGGGGACAGTGTAGAGGGAGCTTTACTCTGTATCTAACCCCGTGCTGTCCCTGTGCCTGGGAGTGTTTGATGGGGGGACAGTGTAGAGGGAGCTTTACTCTGTATCTAACCCCGTGCTGTCCCTGTCCCTGGGCGTGTTTGTTGGGGGGACAGTGTAGAGGGAGCTTTACTCTGTATCTAACCCTGTGCTGTCCCTGTCCTGGGAATGTTTGATGGGGGGGGACAGTGTAGAGGGAGCTTTACTCTGTATCTAACCCCGTGCTGTCCCTGTCCCTGGGAGTGTTTGATGGGGGGGACAGTGTAGAGGGAGCTTTACTCTGTATCTAACCCCGTGCTGTCCCTGGGAGTGTTTGATGGGGGACAGTGTAGAGGGAGCTTTACTCTGTATCTAACCCCGTGCTGTCCCTATCCCTGGGAGTGTTTGATGGGGGACAGTGTAGAGTGCGCTTTACTCCGTATCTAACCCGGCGTTTTCCCTGTCCTGCGATGGTGGGGGCAGTGTAGATTCAGCTTGACTCGGTATCTAACCCCATGCTCTCCTTGGTATGGGGGACAATGTAGAGGAATCTTTACCGGTATCTAACCCCATGCTGTCCCTGTCCTGGGAGTGTGGATGGGGCCATGGTGTTGAGGTAGCTTTACTCTGTGTCTAACCCTGTGCTGTCCCTGTCCCTGGGAGTGTTTGATGGGGGGACAGTGTAGAGGGAGCTTTACTCTGTATCTAACCCCGTGCTGTCCCTGTCCCTGGGAGTGTTTGATGGGGGGACAGTGTAGAGAGAGCTTTACTCTGTATCTAACCCCGTGCTGTCCCTGTCCCTGGGAGTGTTTGATGGGGGGACAGTGTAGAGAGAGCTTTACTCTGTGTCTAACCCTGTGCTGTCCCTGTCCCTGGGAGTGTTTGATGGGGGGGACAGTGTAGAGGGAGCTTTACTCTGTATCTAACCCTGTGCTGTCCCTGTCCCTGGGAGTGTTTGATGGGGGAACAGTGTAGAAGGAGCTTTACTCTGTATCTAACCCCGTGCTGTCCCTGTCCCTGTCCCTGGGAGTGTTTGATGGGGGGACAGTGGAGAGAGAGCTTTACTCTGTATCTAACCCTGTGCTGTCCCTGTCCCTGGGAGTGTTTGATGGGGGAACAGTGTAGAAGGAGCTTTACTCTGTATCTAACCCCGTGCTGTCCCTGTTCCTGGGAGTGTTTGATGGGGGGACAGTGTAGAGGGAGCTTTACTCTGTGTCTAACCCTGTGCTGTCCCTGTCCCTGGGAGTGTTTGATGGGGGAACAGTGTAGAAGGAGCTTTACTCTGTATCTAACCCCGTGCTGTCCCTGTTCCTGGGAGTGTTTGATGTGGGGACAGTGTAGAGGGAGCTTTACTCTGTATCTAACCCCGTGCTGTCCCTGTCCCTGGGAGTGTTTGATGGGGGGACAGTGTAGAGGGAGCTTTACTCTGTATCTAACCCCGTGCTGTCCCTGTCCCTGGGAGTGTTTGATGGGGGGACAGTGTAGAGGGAGCTTTACTCTGTATCTAACCCCGTGCTGTCCTTGTCCCTGGGAGTGTTTGATGGGGGGACAGTGTAGAGGGAGCTTTACTCTGTATCTAACCCTGTGCTGTCCCTGTCCTGGAAATGTTTGATGGGGGGGGACAGTGTAGAGGGAGCTTTACTCTGTATCTAACCCCGTGCTGTCCCTGTCCCTGTCCCTGGGAGTGTTTGATGGGGGACAGTGTAGAGGAAGCTTTACTCTGTATCTAACCCCGTGCTGTCCCTGTCCCTGGGAGTGTTTGATGGGGGGACAGTGTAGAGGGAGCTTTACTCTGTATCTAACTCCATGCTGTCCCTGTCCCTGGGAGTGTTTGATGGGGGGACAGTGTAGAGGGAGCTTTACTCTGTATCTAACCCCGTGCTGTCCCTGTCTTTGGGAGTGTTTGATGGGGGACAGTGTAGAGGTAGCTTTACTCTGGACCTAACCCTGTGCTGTCCCTGTCCCTGGGAGTGTTTGATGGGGGACAGTGTAGAGGGAGCTTTACTCTGTACCTAACCCCGTGCTGTCCCTGTCCCTGTCCCTGGGAGTGTTTGATGGGGGGACAGTGTAGAGGGAGCTTTACTCTGTATCTAACCCAGTGCTGTCCCTGTCCCTGGGAGTGTTTGATGGGGGGACAGTGCAGAGGGAGCTTTACTCTGTATCTAACCCCGTGCTGTCCCTGTCCCTGGGAGTGTTTGATGGGGGGACAGTGTAGAGGGAGCTTTACTCTGTATCTAACCCCGTGCTGTCCCTGTCCCTGGGAGTGTTTGATCGGGGGACAGTGTAGAGGGAGCTTTACTCTGTATCTAACCCCGTGCTGTCACTGTCCCTGGGAGTGTTTGATGGGGGGGACATTATAGAGGGAGCTTTACTCTGTATCTAACCCTGTGCTGTCCCTGTCCTGGGAATGTTTGATGGGGGGGGGACAGTGTAGAGGGAGCTTTACTCTGTATCTAACCCCGTGCTGTCCCTGTCCCTGGGAGTGTTTGATGGGGGGGACAGTGTAGAGGGAGCTTTACTCTGTATCTAACCCCATGCTGTCCCTGTCCTGGGAGTGTGGATGGGGCCATGGTGTTGAGGTAGCTTTACTCTGTGTCTAACCCTGTGCTGTCCCTGTCCCTGGGAGTGTTTGATGGGGGGACAGTGTAGAGAGAGCTTTACTCTGTGTCTAACCCTGTGCTGTCCCTGTCCCTGGGAGTGTTTGATGGGGGAACAGTGTAGAAGGAGCTTTACTCTGTATCTAACCCCGTGCTGTCCCTGTTCCTGGGAGTGTTTGATGGGGGGACAGTGTAGAAGGAGCTTTACTCTGTATTAACCCCGTGCTGTCCCTGTCCCTGGGAGTGTTTGATGGGGGGACAGTGTAGAGGGAGCTTTACTCTGTATCTAACCCCGTGCTGTCCCTGTCCCTGGGAGTGTTTGATGGGGGGGACAGTGTAGAGGGAGCTTTACTCTGTATCTAACCCCGTGCTGTCCCTGTCCCTGGGAGTGTTTGATGGGGGGACAGTGTAGAGGGAGCTTTACTCTGTATCTAACCCCGTGCTGTCCTTGTCCCTGGGAGTGTTTGATGGGGGGACAGTGTAGAGGGAGCTTTACTCTGTATCTAACCCTGTGCTGTCCCTGTCCTGGGAATGTTTGATGGGGGGGGGACAGTGTAGAGGGAGCTTTACTCTGTATCTAACCCCGTGCTGTCCCTGTCCCTGTCCCTGGGAGTGTTTGATGGGGGGACAGTGTAGAGGGAGCTTTACTCTGTATCTAACCCCGTGCTGTCCCTGTCCCTGGGAGTGTTTGATGGGGGGACAGTGTAGAGGGAGCTTTACTCTGTATCTAACTCCATGCTGTCCCTGTCCCTGGGAGTGTTTGATGGGGGGACAGTGTAGAAGGAGCTTTACTCTGTATCTAACCCCGTGCTGTCCCTGTCCCTGGGAGTGTTTGATGGGGGACAGTGTAGAGGGAGCTTTACTCTGTACCTAACCCTGTGCTGTCCCTGTCCCTGGGAGTGTTTGATGGGGGACAGTGTAGAGGGAGCTTTACTCTGTACCTAACCCCGTGCTGTCCCTGTCCCTGTCCCTGGGAGTGTTTGATGGGGGAACAGTGTAGAGGGAGCTTTACTCTGTATCTAACCCCGTGCTGTCCCTGTCCCTGGGAGTGTTTGATGGGGGGACAGTGCAGAGGGAGCTTTACTCTGTATCTAACCCCGTGCTGTCCCTGTCCCTGGGAGTGTTTGATGGGGGGACAGTGTAGAGGGAGCTTTACTCTGTATCTAACCTTGTGCTGTCCCTGTCCCTGGGAGTGTTTGATGGGGGGACAGTGTAGAGGGAGCTTTGCTCTGTATCTAACCCCGTGCTGTCCCTGTCCCTGGGAGTGTTTGATGGGGGGACAGTGTAGAGGGAGCTTTACTCTGTATCTAACCCCGTGCTGTCCCTGTCCCTGGGAGTGTTTGATGGGGGGGACAGTGTAGAGGGAGCTTTACTCTGTATCTAACCCCGTGCTGTCCCTGTCCCTGGGATGGGGGGGACAGTGTAGTGGGAGCTTTACTCTGTATCTAACCCCGTGCTGTCCCTGTCCCTGGGAGTGTTTGATGGGGGGACAGTGTAGAGGGAGCTTTACTCTGTATCTAACCCCGTGCTGTCCCTGTCCCTGGGAGTGTTTGATGGGGAGGACAGTGTAGAGGGAGCTTTACTCTGTATCTAACCCCGTGCTGTCCCTGTCCCTGGGAGTGTTTGATGGGGGGACAGTGTAGAGGGAGCTTTACTCTGTATCTAACCCCGTGCTGTCCCTGTCCCTGGGAGTGTTTGATGGGGGGACAGTGTAGAGGGAGCTTTACTCTGTATCTAACCCCGTGCTGTCCCTGTCCCTGGGAGTGTTTGATGGGGGGACAGTGTAGAGGGAGCTTTACTCTGTATCTCACCCCGTGCTGTCCCTGTCCCTGGGAGTGTTTGTTTGGTGGACAGTGTAGTGGGAGCTTTACTCTGTATCTAACCCCGTGCTGTCCCTGTCCCTGGGAGTGTTTGATTGGTGGACAGTGTAGTGGGAGCTTTACTCTGTATCTAACCCCGTGCTGTCCCTGTCCCTGGGAGTGTTTGATTGGTGGACAGTGTAGTGGGAGCTTTACTCTGTATCTAACCCCGTGCTGTCCCTGTCCCTGGGAGTGTTTGATGGGGGACAGTGTAGAGGAAGCTTTACGCTGTATTTTTAAGCCGTGCTGTTTATTCGCCCTGTAGACTGATAGTCGCTGGAAGCGAATGACCACAACAGCAAATGAGTTGAGAGAAATGCTGGAGACCAAGGCGAAGCAACTCAGAGCAGAGTTTGAAAGAAGTGTGAGCGGAAATGAGGAAGAAAAGAAAAAGGCCTTAGCATTGATGGAGACTGAAATGAAGAAAAAGGCCAAGTGTTTGTCTGAACAATTTGATAAAAAACACAGTCATGTTTGGCCAGCTGTGGGGACTGCGGTGTTGGGAGGTGTTGTGGCAGCAGGGGCAGTTCTAGCTGCGCCTATGGTAATAGGAGGTGCTGTTATTACTGCTGGAGTTGCTGCTGGGGCTGCAGTGGTTGGGGCTGTAACAGGCTATGCTGCTGGCTGGAACGCTGCAGAAACCTTAGACGAGAACAAATAGATATAAAAGTGTCTGATTGATTTAAGACACAGTGGGTGTTACTCTGCGTTTGAGAGCAGAGACCCTCATCAATTCCTCTCAGTACGTTTCTGTCTGCATGCATTGGTGAGACATGAGCTCATTAAAAACCATTCCCATTAAATGTCACTGTTTCAAACTGAGCTCCTTGTGAATCACTCGTCTCTCATTGTTGATAGTTTTGAAAGCTGACACTGTACACAGATTGACAGCATTCTCAATATCCACAAATCCACTGAATAAAGACTTTCACATAATCATGGTTTAAACTTATTATCTTCAAGATGGTAACTCTGCACTGTGGGAGGGTCAGCGCTGAGGGAGCCCCACACTGTGGGAGGGTCAGCGCTGAGGGAGCCCCACACTGTGGGAGGGTCAGCGCTGAGGGAGCCCCGCACTGTGGGAGGGTCAGCGCTGAGGGAGCCCCGCACTGTGGGAGGGTCAGTGCTGAGGGAGCCCCGAACTGTGGGAGGGTCAGCGCTGAGGGAGCCCCACACTGTGGGAGGGTCAGTGCCGAGGGAGACCCGCACTGTGGGAGGGTCAGCGCTGAGGGAGCCCCACACTGTGGGAGGGTCAGTGCTGAGGGAGCCCCGCGCTGTGGGAGGGTCAGTGCTGAGGGAGACCCGCACTGTGAGAGGGTCAGTGCTGAGGGAGCCCCGCACTGTGGGAGGGTCAGTGCTGAGGGAGCCCCGCACTGTGGGAGGGTCAGTGCTTAGGGAGCCCCGCACTGTGGGAGGGTCAGCGCTGAGGGAGCTCCGCACTGTGGGAGGATCAGCGCTGAGGGAGCCCCGCACTGTGGGAGGGTCAGCGCTGAGGGAGCCCCGCACTGTGGGAGGGTCAGCGCCGAGGGAGCCCCACACTGTGGGAGGGTCAGTGCTGAGGGAGCCCCGCACTGTGGGAGGGTCAGCGCTGAGGGAGCCCCGCTCTGTGGGAGGGTCAGTGCTGAGGGAGCCCCGCTCTGTGGGAGGGTCAGTGCTGAGGGAGCCCCGCACTGTGGGAGGGTCAGTGCTGAGGGAACCCCGCACTGTGGGAGGGTCAGCGCTGAGGGAGCCCCGCACTGTGGGAGGGTCAGTGTAGAGGGAGCCCCGCACTGTGGGAGGGTCAGCGCTGAGGGAGTCCCGCACTGTGGGAGGGTCAGCACTGAGGGAGTCCCGCACTGTGGGAGGGTCAGTGCTGAGGGAGTCCCGCACTGTGGGAGGGTCAGTGCTGAGGGAGCCCCGCACTGTGGGAGGGTCAGCGCTGAGGGAGCCCCGCACTGTGGGAGGGTCAGCGCTGAGGGAGCCCCGCACTGTGGGAGGGTCAGCGCCGAGGGAGCCCCGCACTGTGGGAGGGTCAGCGCTGAGGGAGCCCCGCACTGTGGGAGGGTCAGCGCTGAGGGAGCCCCACACTGTGGGAGGGTCAGCGCCGAGGGAGCCCCGCACTGTGGGAGGGTCAGCGCCGAGGGAGCCCCGCACTGTGGGAGGGTCAGCGCTGAGGGAGCCCCGCACTGTGGGCGGGTCAGCGCCGAGGGAGCCCCGCACTGTGGGAGGGTCAGCGCTGAGGGAGCCCCGCACTGTGGGAGGGTCAGCGCCGAGGGAGCCCCGCACTGTGGGAGGGTCAGCGCCGAGGGAGCCCCGCACTGTGGGAGGGTCAGTGCTGAGGGAGCCCCGCACTGTGGGAGGGTCAGTGCCGAGGGAGCCCCGCACTGTGGGAGGGTCAGTGCCGAGGGAGCCCCGCACTGTGGGAGGGTCAGCGCCGAGGGAGCCCCGCACTGTGGGAGGGTCAGTGCCGAGGGAGCCCCGCACTGTGGGAGGGTCAGTGCCGAGGGAGCCCCGCACTGTGGGAGGGTCAGTGCCGAGGGAGCCCCGCACTGTGGGAGGGTCAGTGCTGAGGGAGCCACGCACTGTGGGAGGGTCAGCGCTGAGGGAGCCCCGCACTGTGGGAGGGTCAGCGCTGAGGGAGCCCCACACTGTGGGAGGGTCAGCGCTGAGGGAGCCCCGCACTGTGGGAGGGTCAGTGCTGAGGGAGCCCCGCACTGTGGGAGGGTCAGCGCTGAGGGAGTGCCCCACTGTCGGAGGGTCAGTGCTGAGGGAGCCCTGCACTGTGGGAGGGTCAGTGCTGAGGGAGCCCCGCACTGTGGGAGGGTCAGCGCTGAGGGAGCCCCGCATTGTGGGAGGGTCAGTGCTGAGGGAGCCCCGCATTGTGGGAGGGTCAGTGTTGAGGGAGCCCCGCACTGTGGGAGGGTCAGTGCTGAGGGAGCCCCGCACTGTGGGAGGGTCAGCGCTGAGGGAGCCCCGCACTGTGGGAGGGTCAGCGCCGAGGGAGCCCCGCACTGTGGGAGGGTCAGTGCCGAGGGAGCCCCGCACTGTGGGAGGGTCAGTGCTGAGGGAGCCCCGCACTGTGGGAGGGTCAGCGCCGAGGGAGCCCCGCACTGTGGGAGGGTCAGCGCTGAGGGAGCCGCGCACTGTGGGAGGGTCAGTGCTGAGGGAAACCCGCACTGTGGGAGGGTCAGTGCTGAGGGAGCCCCGCACTGTGGGAGGGTCAGTGCTAAGGGAGCCCCGCACTGTGGGAGGGTCAGCGCTGAGGGAGCCCCGCACTGTGGGAGGGTCAGTGCTGAGGGAGCCCCGCACTGTGGGAGGGTCAGCGCTGAGGGAGCCCCGCACTGTGGGAGGGTCAGCGCTGAGGGAGCCCCGCACTGTCGGAGGGTCAGCGCCGAGGGAGCCCCGCACTGTGGGAGGGTCAGTGCTGAGGGAGCCCCGCACTGTGGGAGGGTCAGTGCTGAGGGAGCCCCGCACTGTGGGAGGGTCAGCGCTGAGGGAGCCCCGCACTGTCGGAGGGTCAGCGCCGAGGGAGCCCCGCACTGTGGGAGGGTCAGTGCTGAGGGAGCCCCGCACTGTGGGAGGGTCAGCGCTGAGGGAGCCCCGCACTGTGGGAGGGTCAGTGCTGAGGGAGCCCCGCACTGTGGGAGGGTCAGTGCTGAGGGAGCCCCGCACTGTGGGAGGGTCAGTGCTGAGGGAGCCCCGCACTGTGGGAGAGTCAGTGCTGAGGGAGCCCCGCACTGGGAGGGTCAGTGCTGAGGGAGCCCCGCACTGTGGGAGGGTCAGTGCTGAGGGAGCCCCGCACTGTGGGAGGGTCAGCGCCGAGGGAGCCCTGCACTGTGGGAGGGTCAGTGCTGAGGGAGCCCCGCACTGTGGGAGGGTCAGTGCTGAGGGAGCCCCGCACTGTGGGAGGGTCAGTGCTGAGGGAGTCCCGCACTGTGGGAGGGTCAGCGCCGAGGGAGCCCTGCACTGTGGGAGGGTCAGTTCTGAGGGAGCCCCGCACTGTGGGAGGGTCAGTGCTGAGGGAGCCCCGCACTGTGGGAGGGTCAGCGCCGAGGGAGCCCCACACTGTGGGAGGGTCAGTGCTGAGGGAGCCCCACACTGTGGGAGGGTCAGCGCTGAGGGAGCCCCGCACTGTGGGAGGGTCAGTGCTGAGGGAGCTCCGCACTGTGGGAGGGTCAGTGCTGAGGGAGCTCCGCACTGTGGGAGGGTCAGCGCTGAGGGAGCCCCGCACTGTGGGAGTGTCAGTGCTGAGGGAACCTCGCACTGTGGGAGGGTCAGTGCCGAGGGAGCCCCACACTGTGGGAGGGTCAGTGCTGAGGGAGCCCCGCACTGTGGGAGGGTCAGCACCGAGGGAGCCCCACACTGTGGGAGGGTCAGCACCGAGGGAGCCCCACACTGTGGGAGGGTAAGCGCTGAGGGAGCCCCGCACTGTGGGAGGGTCAGCGCTGAGGGAGCTCCGCACTGTGGGAGGGTCAGCGCCGAGGGAGCCCCGCACTGTGGGAGGGTCAGCACCGAGGGAGCCCCGCACTGTGGGAGGGTCAGTGCTGAGGGAGTGCCCCACTGTTGGAGGGTCAGTGCTGAGGGAGCCCCGCACTGTGGGAGGGTCAGTGCTGAGGGAGCCCCGCACTGTGGGAGGGTCAGTGCTGAGGGAGCCCCGCACTGTGGGAGGGTCAGTGCTGAGGGAGTGCCCCACTGTTGGAGGGTCAGTGCTGAGGGAGCCCCGCACTGTGGGAGGGTCAGTGCTGAGGGAGCCCCACACTGAGAGTCTCTCTGGATGTGATAGTGTAATGCTTGAATACAAAACACAGGAACAAGGTGGTAATTAACCGCGGGTCTCTGATAAACTTTAATCATTTTGTTAACAGTCTCTCGAATTTCTGACTCCGTTAAAGACAAGTTGGAAGGAGAGAAATGTAAAAGAGGTATATGGTTCTAACTCTGAAATTAACAGGTAACAACAATTAGAATTAGAATTTGGAGGTTGTTAAAATATCAACAAACCTATTGTGGAAAAATTGGAAACTAAAACAGCCAAACAGATTTCCGATAAAAGGAGATTGCTAAATAAGCATGGTAAAAGTTTCGATAAAGATGAGGGCATAAGTCAGGAAGTGGTCCTTTGTCGTAATAATAAAAGTGTAAGTGAGAAAAGTGATCTGGATCTAGTTAAAAATCACACCAACACCAGGTTATAGTCCAACAGGTTTAATTGGAAACACTAGCTTTCGGAGCGACGCTCCTTCATCAGGTGATAGTGGGGGGCTCGATCGTAACACAGAAATTATAGCAAAAATCTACAGTGTGATGTAACTGAAATTATACATTGTAAAACTGATTGTCTGTTAAGCCTTTCATCTGTTAGAATACAGTGATAGTTTCACTTCTTTCATGTGTCAATCACAAAACCCTTTTTTTAAAAGTTGCATTCCTGGGTTAGCTGTTACCAATGGTGATAGCTAGACAATATGTTAAAGGTGTTAGCCCCCTGTGTTCTCTGTCTCTGACTTGATGTTTAGATTGATGCTAATCTAAAAAGTGAGGTAACAGAGTTTTACATAAATCCATGCAGTTTTTGAGCTCAGAGTTTTACATGAATGCATGCAGGTTTTGAGCAAAGTGCAATGTAACTCTGCAAGTACAAATTGATATTGCACTTTGCTCAAAACCTGCATGCATTCATGTAAAACTCTGAGCTCAAAAACTGCATGAATTTGCTGTAAATTCTGTGTTACGATCGAGCCCCCCACTACCACCTGGTGAAGGAGCGTCGCTCCGAAAGCTGGTGCGCTTCCGATTAAACCTGTTGGACTATAACCTGGTGTTGGTGTGATTTTTAACTTTGTATACCCCAGTCCAACACCGGCATCTCCAGATCTGGATCTAGGTATGGTTCTGGAGGAGGCCGGAACTGGTGAGTATAATCTTCAAGACGAAAATCATACTAAAGAGAGAGTGGGATATAAAGACAGGTCACTAACAGAATTAGTGGAGACAATAGAGGATAAAATAGGTTAGAGTAAAGGTATAGTGAAGGACTATGGTAATCCGCCGGTAATCCGCCTCAAACGTCTCGTCCTGGGCCACGGTGAAATGGTTTTTCCAGTCGCCCACCGTCCCTGAGGAGAGACAGAGCCAGCAGCACGATTAGGCACCGTCTTCCCCCTCACGGGCCTCGCCCCCTCACAGCAGGGACCCACCTCCAGGAAAGCTGGGCCCAGGCTGGGTCTCCCCTTGGGCCTGCACATCACGGCCTGGGGCTAGGAAAGTCCTATGGATATGATCATCGGTAACTAGAGAACTCACACCCAGCGAAGTGTGAATGCCCACTTAGCAAGGAGGAATTCGAGGCGTATTTTAAAGAGAGATAATCTAACTCCAACGTTAAAAGTAATTTTAGAGGTTTTGCTAAATTCAAAGGTCAATTCCCCCGAGGGGATTGGGAAGGAGTTGGAACGGGCGGGGGGGGGGGTGAGTGTGGGATCGTGCTGTGCCGGCTCTCTCTGGGCGGGAACCCCCCCCACCTCGGCTGTTCACTGGGCCACCCCTCCCCCCACCCCCCGCCGCAGCTCGGTGCGGAATCGCAGGTCGGTGTCACCCATCCTCCGCCGGTAATCCGCCTCAAACGTCTCGTCCTGGGCCACGGTGAAATGGTTTTTCCAGTCGCCCACCGTCCCTGAGGAGAGACAGAGCCAGCAGCACGATTAGGCACCGTCTTCCCCCTCACGGGCCTCGCCCCCTCACAGCAGGGACCCACCTCCAGGAAAGCTGGGCCCAGGCTGGGTCTCCCCTTGGGCCTGCACATCACGGCCTAGGGCTAGGAAAGTCCCAGGGGTCCAGCTGGGGCCCACTGGGGATCACCAGGGGTAGCGCTGATGGCATCCTGGTGTCAGGAAAGGCCCAGGATCTAACTCGGGCCTAGTGCAAATCCCCAGGGGTAGTGCTGATGGAATCCTGCGTCACTGGCACCAGGAAAGGCCCAGGATCTAACTCGGGCCTAGTGTAGATCCCCAGGGGTAGCGCTGATGGAACCCTGTGTCACTGGGACCAGGAAAGGCCCAGGATCTAACCCGGGCCTAGTGTAGATCCCCAGGGGTAGTGCTGATGGAACCCTGCATCACTGGAACCAGGAAAGGCCCAGGATCTAACCCGGGCCTAGTGTAGATCCCCAGGGGCAGTGCTGATGGAATCCTGCATCACTGGGACCAGGAAAGGCCCAGGATCTAACTCTGGCCTAGTGCGGATCCCCAGGGGTAGTGCTGATGGAACCCTGCATCACTGGAACCAGGAAAGGCCCAGGATCTCACCCGGGCCTAGTGTAGATCCCCAGGGGTAGTGCTGATGGAATCCTGCATCACTGGAACCAGGAAAGGCCCAGGATCTAACCCGGGCCTAGTGTAGATCCCCAGGGGCAGTGCTGATGGAACCCTGCGTCACTGGGACTAGGAAAGGCCCAGGATCTAACGCGGGCCTAGTGCGGATCCCCAGGGGTAGTGCTGATGAAACCCTGCGTCACTGGCACCAGGAAAGGCCTAGGATCTAACTCGGGCCTAGTGCGGATCCCCAGGGGTATTGCTGATTGAACCCTGCGTCACTGGGACCAGGAAAGGCCCAGGATCTAACTCGGGCCTAGTGCGGATCCCCAGGGGTAATGCTGATGGAACCCTGCGTCACTGGGACTAGGAAAGGCCCAGCATCAGACTCAGTCCCCTCACCCACAGGATACAGTCTGAAAGCTGAGGAGGGGGCCACACCTTTCCTCATGAAGTGGGAGATGGAGCGATCAAAGATGGAGTCCGGGACAGTTGAGTAGTTACTCATAGGATTGTCCTTCATGGATTCGAACGTGGTGTTCCGGACGATCCCATCAATGACCAGGTCGGGTAACTCTTTTCCCAGGAACTTTATCATCTTCACTATCTCTCGCTTGGGGTCCTGTCCCAATGTCAAACAGCAGGAGACATGAGAGAATTAAACTCTTTATTATCCCACTGTCAGACCCATCCTAACTCCCCACACCCTTTAATATCCCACCCAGTCTAATCCCACGGTCCCCCTCACTCCCCAAACCCTTTAATATCCCACCCAGTCTAATCCCACTCTCCCCCTTCACTCCCCACACCCTTTAATATCCCACCCAGTCTAATCCCACTCTCCCCCCTCACTCCCCACACCCTTTAATATCCCACCCAGTCTAATCCCACTCTACCCCCTCACTCCCCACTCCCTTTAATATCCCACCCAGTCTAATCCCACTCTCTCCCACTCCCCACTCCCTTTAATATCCCACCCAGTCTAATCCCACTCTCCCCCCCCCCCCCCACTCCCCACTCCCTTTAATATCCCACCCAGTCTAATCCCACTCTCCCCCCTCACTCCCCGATCCCTTTAATATCCCACCCAGTCTAATCCCACGCTCCCCCTCACTCCCCACTCCCTTTAATATCCCACCCAGTCTAATCCCACTCTCCCCCCTCACTTCCCACTCCCTTTAATATCCCACCCAGTCTAATCCCACTCTCCCCCCCCACTCCCCACTCCCTTTAATATCCCACCCAGTCTAATCCCACTCTCCCCACTCACTCCCCACTCCCTTTAATATCCCACCCAGTCTAATCCCACTCTCCCCCCTCACTCCCCACTCCCAATAATATCCCACCCAGTCTAATCCCACTCTCCCCACTCACTCCCCACTCCCTTTAATATCCCACCCAGTCTAATCCCACTCTCCCCCCTCACTCCCCGCTCCCTTTAATATCCCACCCAGTCTAATCCCACTCTCCCCCCTCACTCCCCGATCCCTTTAATATCCCACCCAGTCTAATCCCACTCTCCCCCCTCACTTCCCACTCCCTTTAATATCCCACCCAGTCTAATCCCACTCTCCCCCCCCACTCCCCACTCCCTTTAATATCCCACCCAGTCTAATCCCACTCTCCCCCCTCACTCCCCACTCCCTTTAATATCCCACCCAGTCTAATCCCACTCTCCCCACTCACTCCCCACTCCCTTTAATATCCCACCCAGTCTAATCCCACTCTCCCCCCTCACTCCCCACTCCCAATAATATCCCACCCAGTCTAATCCCACTCTTCCCACTCACTCCCCACTCCCTTTAATATCCCACCCAGTCTAATCCCACTCTCCCCCCTCACTCCCCGCTCCCTTTAATATCCCACCCAGTCTAATCCCACTCTCCCCCCTCACTCCCCGATCCCTTTAATATCCCACCCAGTCTAATCCCACTCTCCTCCCTCACTCCCCGCTCCCTTTAATATCCCACCCAGTCCAATCCCACTCTCCCCCCTCACTCCCCGCTCCCTTTAATATCCCACCCAGTCTAATCCCACTCTCCCTACCCTCACTCCCCGATCCCTTTAATATCCCACCCAGTCTAATCCCACTCTCCCCCCTCACTCCCCGATCCCTTTAATATCCCACCCAGTCTAATCCCACTCTCCTCCCTCACTCCCCGCTCCCTTTAATATCCCACCCAGTCCAATCCCACTCTCCCCCCTCACTCCCCACTCCCTTTAATATCCCACCCAGTCTAATCCCAGTCTCCCTACCCTCACTCCCCGATCCCTTTAATATCCCACCCACTCTAATCCCACTCTCCTCCCTCACTCCCCGCTCCCTTTAATATCCCACCCAGTCTAATCCCACTCCCCCCTCACTCCCCGATCCCTTTAATATCCCACCCAGTCTAATCCCACTCTCCCCCCTCACTCCATGCTCCCTTTAATATCCCACCCAGTCTAATCCCACTCTCCCCCCTCGCTCCCCGTTCCCTTTAATATCCCACCCAGTCTAATCCCACTCTCTCCCCCCCACTCGCTTTAATATCCCACCCAGTCTAATCCCACTCTCCCCCCTCACTCCATACTCCCTTTAATATCCCACCCAGTCTAATCCCACTCTCCCCCCTCGCTCCCCGTTCCCTTTAATATCCCACCCAGTCTAATCCCACTCTCCCCCCTCACTCCCCGATCCCTTTAATATCCCACCCAGTCTAATCCCACTCTCCCCCCTCACTCCCCGCTCCCTTTAATATCCCACCCAGTCTAATCCCACTCTTCCCCCCTCACTCCCCACTCCCTTTAATATCCCACCCAGTCTAATCCCACTCTCCCCCCTCACTCCTCACTCCCTTCAATATCCCACCCAGTCTAATCCCACTCTCCCCCTCACTCCCCGCTCCCTTTAATATCCCACCCAGTCTAATCCCACTCTCCCCCCTCACTCCCCGATCCCTTTAATATCCCACCCAGTCTAATCCCACTCTCCCCCCTCACTCCCCGATCCCTTTAATATCCCACCCAGTCTAATCCCACTCTCCCCCCTCACTCCCTTTAATATCCCACCCAGTTTAATCCCACTCTCCCCCCCCCAAATCCCCACTCCCTTTAATATCCCACCCAGTCTAATCCCACTCTCCCCCTCACTCCCCGCTCCCTTTAATATCCCACCCAGTCTAATCCCACTCTCCCCCCTCACTCCCCGATCCCTTTAATATCCCACCCAGTCTAATCCCACTCTCCCCCCTCACTCCCCGATCCCTTTAATATCCCACCCAGTCTAATCCCCCTCTCCCCCCTCACTCCCTTTAATATCCCACCCAGTCTAATCCCACTCTCCCCCCCCCAAATCCCCACTCCCTTTAATATCCCACCCAGTCTAATCCCACTCTCCCCCCTCACTCCCCGATCCCTTTAATATCCCACCCAGTCTAATCCCACTCTCCCCCCTCACTCCCCGCTCCCATTAATATCCCACCCAGTCTAATCCCACTCTCCCCCCCCAAATCCCCACTCCCTTTAATATCCCACCCAGTCTAATCCCACTCTCCCCCCTCACTCCCCGCTCCCATTAATATCCCACCCAGTCTAATCCCACTCTCCCCCCCCAAATCCCCACACCCTTTAATATCCCACCCAGTCTAATCCCACTCTCCCCCCTCACTCCCCGCTCCCTTTAATATCCCACCCAGTCTAATCCCACTCTACTCCCTCACTCCCCGCTCCCTTTAATATCCCACCCAGTCTAATCCCACTCTCCCCCCTCACTCCCCGCTCCCATTAATATCCCACCCAGTCTAATCCCACTCTCCCCCCTCACTCCCTTTAATATCCCACCCAGTCTAATCCCACTCTCCCCCCCACTCCCTTTAATATCCCACCCAGTCTAATCCCACTCTCCCCCCCACTCCCTTTAATATCCCACCCAGTCTATTCCCACTCTCTCCCCTCACTCCCCACTCCCTTTAATATCCCACCCAGTCTAATCCCACTCTTCCCCCCTCATCCCCCACTCCCTTTAATATCCCACCCAGTCTAATCCCACTCTCCCCCCTCACTCCTCACTCCCTTTAATATCACACCCAGTCTAATCCCACTCTCCCCCTCACTCCCCACTCCCTTTAATATCCCAACCAGTCTAATCCCACTCTCCCCCCTCACTCCCCGATCCCTTTAATATCCCACCCAGTCTAATCCCACTCTCCCCCCTCACTCCCCGCTCCCATTAATATCCCACCCAGTCTAATCCCACTCTACCCCCCCAAATCCCCACTCCCTTTAATATCCCACCCAGTCTAATCCCACTCTCTCCCTCACTCCCCGATCCCTTTAATATCCCACCCAGTCTAATCCCACTCTACCCCCCCAAATCCCCACTCCCTTTAATATCCCACCCAGTCTAATCCCACTCCCCCCTCACTCCCCGCTCCCTTTAATATCCCACCCAGTCTAATCCCACTCTCCCCCCTCACTCCCTTTAATATCCCACCCAGTCTAATCCCACTCTCCCCCCTCAAATCCCCACACCCTTTAATATCCCACCCAGTCTAATCCCACTCTCCCCCCTCACTCCCCGCTCCCTTTAATATCCCACCCAGTCTAATCCCACTCTCCCCCCTCACTCCCTTTAATATCCCACCCAGTCTAATCCCACTCCCCCCTCACTCCCCGATCCCTTTAATATCCCACCCAGTCTAATCCCACACCCCCTCACTCCCCGCTCCCTTTAATATCCCACCCAGTCTAATCCCACACCCCCTCACTCCCCGCTCCCTTTAATATCCCACCGAGTCTAATCTCACTCTCCCCCCTCGCTCCCCGTTCCCTTTAATATCCCACCCAGTCTAATCCCACTCTCTCCCCCCACTCCCTTTAATATCCCACCCAGTCTAATCCCACTCTCCCCCCTCACTCCACACTCCCTTTAATATCCCACCCAGTCTAATCCCACTCTCCCCCCTCGCTCCCCGTTCCCTTTAATATCCCACCCAGTCTAATCCCACTCTCCCCCCTCACTCCCCGATCCCTTTAATATCCCACCCAGTCTAATCCCACTCTCCCCCCTCACTCCCCGATCCCTTTAATATCCCACCCAGTCTAATCCCACTCTTCCCCCCTCACTCCCCGCTCCCTTTAATATCCCACCCAGTCTAATCCCACTCTCCCCCCTCACTCCCCGCTCCCTTTAATATCCCACCCAGTCTAATCCCACTCTCCCCCCTCACTCCCCGCTCCCTTTAATATCCCACCCAGTCTAATCCCACTCTCCCCCCTCACTCCCCGCTCCCTTTAATATCCCACCCAGTCTAATCCCACTCTCCCCCCTCACTCCCTTTAATATCCCACCCAGTCTAATCCCACTCTCCCCCCTCACTCCCCACTCCCTTTAATATCCCACCCAGTCTAATCCCACTCTCCCCCCTCACTCCCCACTCCCTTTAATATCCCACCCAGTCTAATCCCACTCTCCCCACTCACTCCCCACTCCCTTTAATATCCCACCCAGTCTAATCCCACTCTTCCCCCCTCACTCCCCGCTCCCTTTAATATCCCACCCAGTCTAATCCCACTCTCCCCCCTCACTCCCCGATCCCTTTAATATCCCACCCAGTCTAACCCCACTCTCCTCCCTCACTCACCGCTCCCTTTAATATCCCACCCAGTCTAATCCCACTCTCCCCCCTCTCTCCCCACTCCCTTTAATATCCCACCCAGTCTAATCCCACTCTCCCCCCTCACTCCCCACTCCCTTTAATATCCCACCCAGTCTAATCCCACTCTCCCCACTCACTCCCCACTCCCTTTAATATCCCACCCAGTCTAATCCCACTCTCCCCCCTCACTCCCCGATCCCTTTAATATCCCACCCAGTCTAACCCCACTCTCCTCCCTCACTCCCCGATCCCTTTAATATCCCACCCAGTCTAATCCCACTCTCCCCCCTCACTCCCAGCTCCCTTTAATATCCCACCCAGTCTAATCCCACTCTTCCCCCTCACTCCCCGATCCCTTTAATATCCCACCCAGTCTAATCCCACTCTCCCCCCTCACTCCCCGCTCCCTTTAATATCCCACCCAGTCTAATCCCTCTCCCTGCTCCCTTTAATATCCCACCCAGTCTAATCCCACTCTCCGCCCTCACTCCCCACTCCCTTTAATATCCCACCCAGTCTAATCCCACTCCCCCCTCACTCCCCGATCCCTTTAATATCCCACCCAGTCTAATCCAACTCTCCCCCCTCACTCCCCGCTCCCTTTAATATCCCACCCAGTCTAATCCCACTCTCTCCCCCCCACTCCCTTTAATATCCCACCCAGTCTAATCCCACTCTCCCCCCTCACTCCACACTCCCTTTAATATCCCACCCAGTCTAATCCCACTCTCCCCCCTCGCTCCCCGTTCCCTTTAATATCCCACCCAGTCTAATCCTACTCTCCCCCCTCACTCCCCGATCCCTTTAATATCCCACCCAGTCTAATCCCACTCTCCCCCCTCACTCCCCGCTCCCTTTAATATCCCACCCAGTCTAATCCCACTCTTCCCCCCTCACTCCCCACTCCCTTTAATATCCCACCCAGTCTAATCCCACTCTCCCCCCTCACTCCTCACTCCCTTTAATATCACACCCAGTCTAATCCCACTCTCCCCCTCACTCCCCGCTCCCTTTAATATCCCACCCAGTCTAATCCCACTCTCCCCCCTCACTCCCCACACCCTTTAATATCCCACCCAGTCTAATCCCACTCTCCCCGTCACTCCCCACTCCCTTTAATATCCCACCCAGTCTAATCCCATTCTCCCCCCTCACTCCCCACTCCCTTTAATATCCCACCCAGTCTAATCCCACTCCCCCCTCACTCCCCGATCCCTTTAATATCCCACCCAGTCTAATCCCACTCTCCCCCGTCACACCCCGATCCCTTTAATATCCCACCCAGTCTAATCCCACTCTCCCCCCTCATTCCCCACTCCCTTTAATATCCCACCCAGTCTAATCCAACTCTCCCCCCTCACTCCCCGCTCCCTTTAATATCCCACCCAGTCTAATCCCACTCTCCCCCCTCGCTCCCCGTTCCCTTTAATATCCCACCCAGTCTAATCCCACTCTCTCCCCCCCACTCCCATTAATATCCCACCCAGTCTAATCCCACTCTCCCCCCTCGCTCCCCGTTCCCTTTAATATCCCACCCAGTCTAATCCCACTCTCCCCCCTCACTCCCCGATCCCTTTAATATCCCACCCAGTCTAATCCCACTCTTCCCCCCTCACTCCCCGCTCCCTTTAATATCCCACCCAGTCTAATCCCACTCTTCCCCCCTCACTCCCCACTCCCTTTAATATCCCATCCAGTCTAATCCCACTCTCCCCCTCACTCCCCTCTCCCTTTAATATCCCACCCAGTCTAATCCCACTCTCCCCCCTCACTCCCCGCTCCCTTTAATATCCCACCCAGTCTAATCCCACTCTCCCCCCTCACTCCCCACTCCCTTTAATATCCCACCCAGTCTAATCCCACTCTCCCCCCACACTCCCCACTCCCTTTAATATCCCACCCAGTCTAATCCCACTCTCCCTCTCACTCCCCTCTCCCTTTAATATCCCACCCAGTCTAATCCCATTCTCCCCCCTCACTCCCCGCTCCCTTTAATATCCCACCCAGTCTAATCCCACTCTCACCACTCACTCCCCACTCCCTTTAATATCCCACCCAGTCTAATCCCACTCTCCCCCTCACTCCCCTCTCCCTTTAATATCCCACCCAGTCTAATCCCACTCTCCCCCCTCACTCCCCGCTCCCTTTAATATCCCACCCAGTCTAATCCCACTCTCCCCCCTCACTCCCCACTCCCTTTAATATCCCACCCAGTCTAATCCCACTCTCCCCCCACACTCCCCACTCCCTTTAATATCCCACCCAGTCTAATCCCACTCTCCCTCTCACTCCCCTCTCCCTTTAATATCCCACCCAGTCTAATCCCATTCTCCCCCCTCACTCCCCGCTCCCTTTAATATCCCACCCAGTCTAATCCCACTCTCCCCCTCACTCCCCACTCCCTTTAATATCCCACCCAGTCTAATCCCACTCTCCCCCCTCACTCCCCACTCACTTTAATATCCCACCCAGTCTAATCCCACTCTCCCCCCACACTCCCCACTCCCTTTAATATCCCACCCAGTCTAATCCCACTCTCCCTCTCACTCCCCACTCCCTTTAATATCCCACCCAGTCTAATCACATTCTCCCCCCTCACACCCCGATCCCTTTAATATCCCACCCAGTCTAACCCCACTCTCCTCCCTCACTCCCCGCCCCCTTTAATATCCCACCCAGTCTAATCCCACTCTCCCCCCTCACTCCCCGCTCCCTTTAATATCCCACCCAGTCTAATCCCACTCTCCCCACTCACTCCCCACTCCCTTTAATATCCCACCCAGTCTAATCCCACTCTCCCCCCTCACTCCCCACTCCCTTTAATATCCCACCCAGTCTAATCCCACTCTCCCCCCTCACTCCCCACTCCCTTTAATATCCCACCCAGTCTAATCCCACTCTCCCCCCTCACTCCTCACTCCCTTTAATATCCCATCCAGTCTAACCCCACTCTCCTCCCTCACTCCCCGATCCCTTTAATATCCCACCCAGTCTAATCCCACTCTCCCCCCTCGCTCCCCGTTCCCTTTAATATCCCACCCAGTCTAATCCCACTCTCTCCCCCCCACTCCCATTAATATCCCACCCAGTCTAATCCCACTCTCCCCCCTCGCTCCCCGTTCCCTTTAATATCCCACCCAGTCTAATCCCACTCTCCCCCCTCACTCCCCGATCCCTTTAATATCCCACCCAGTCTAATCCCACTCTTCCCCCCTCACTCCCCGCTCCCTTTAATATCCCACCCAGTCTAATCCCACTCTTCCCCCCTCACTCCCCACTCCCTTTAATATCCCATCCAGTCTAATCCCACTCTCCCCCTCACTCCCCTCTCCCTTTAATATCCCACCCAGTCTAATCCCACTCTCCCCCCTCACTTCCCGCTCCCTTTAATATCCCACCCAGTCTAATCCCACTCTCCCCCCTCACTCCCCACTCCCTTTAATATCCCACCCAGTCTAATCCCACTCTCCCCCCACACTCCCCACTCCCTTTAATATCCCACCCAGTCTAATCCCACTCTCCCTCTCACTCCCCTCTCCCTTTAATATCCCACCCAGTCTAATCCCATTCTCCCCCCTCACTCCCCGCTCCCTTTAATATCCCACCCAGTCTAATCCCACTCTCCCCCTCACTCCCCACTCCCTTTAATATCCCACCCAGTCTAATCCCACTCTCCCCCCTCACTCCCCTCTCCCTTTAATATCCCACCCAGTCTAATCCCACTCTCCCCCTCACACCCCACTCCCTTTAATATCCCACCCAGTCTAATCCCACTCTCCCCTCTCACTCCCCACTCCCTTTAATATCCCACCCAGTCTAATCCCACTCTCCCCTCACTCCCCACTCCCTTTAATATCCCACCCAGTCTAATCCCACTCTCCCCACTCACTCCCCACTCCCTTTAATATCCCACCCAGTCTAATCCCACTCCCCCTCACTCCTCACTCCCTTTAATATCCCACCCAGTCTAATCCCACACTCCCCCCTCACTCCACACTCCCTTTAATATCCCACCCAGTCTAATCCCACTCTCCCCTCACTCCTCACTCCCATTAATATCCCACCCAGTCTAATCCCACACTCCCCCCTCACTCCACACTCCCTTTAATATCCCACCCAGTCTAATCCCACTCTCCCCTCACTCCCCACTCCCTTTAATATCCCACCCAGTCTAATCCCACCCTCCCCCCTAACACTGATCCCTTTAATGTCCCACCCAGTCTAATCCCACTCTCCCCCCTCACTCCCCGCTCCCTTTAATAATCCACCCAGTCTAATCCCTCACTCCCCGATCCCTTTAATATCCCACCCAGTCTAATCCCTCACTCCCCGATCCCATTAATATCCCACCCAGTCTAATCCCACTCTCCCCCCTCACTCCCCGATCCCTTTAATATCCCACCCAGTCTAATCCCACTCTCCCCCCTCACTCCCCGCTCCCTTTAATATCCCACCCAGTCTAATCCCACTCTCCCCCTCACTCCCCGATCCCTTTAATATCCCACCCAGTCTAATCCCACTCTCCCCCCTCACTCCCCGCTCCCTTTAATATCCCACCCAGTCTAATCCCACTCTCCCCACACTCCCCACACCCTTTAATATCCCACCCAGTCTAATCCCACTCTCCCCCCTCACTCCCCGCTCCCTTTAATATCCCACCCAGTCTAATCCCACTCTCTCCCCCCTCACTCCCCGATCCCTTTAATATCCCACCCAGTCTAATCCCACTCTCCCCCCTAACTCCCCTCTCCCTTTAATATCCCACCCGGTCTAATCCCACTCTCTTCCCCCCCCACTCCCTCACTCCCTTTAATATCCCACCCAGTCTAATCCCACTCTCTCCCGTCACTCCCCGATTCCTTAAATATCCCACCCAGTTTAATCCCACTCTCCCCCCTCACTCCACACTCCCTTTAATATCCCACCCAGTCTAATCCCACTCTCCCCCCTCACTCCCCGCTCCCTTTAATATCCCACCCAGTCTAATCACACTCTCCCCCTCACTCCCCACTCCCTTTAATATCCCACCCAGTCTAATCCCACTCTCAGACCCCTCACTCCCCGCTCCCTTTAATATCCCACCCAGTCTAATCCCACTCTCCCCCCTCACTCCCCGCTCCCTTTAATATCCCGCCCAGTCTAATCCCACTCTCCCCCCTCACTCCCCACTCCCTTTAATATCCCACCCAGTCTAATCCCACTCTCCCCCCTCACTCCCCTCTCCCTTTAATATCCCACCCAGTTTAATCCCACTCTCCCCCCTCACTCCACACTCCCTTTAATATCCCACCCAGTCTAATCCCACTCTCCCCCCTCACTCCCCGATCCCTTTAATATCCCACCCAGTCTAATCCCACTCCCCCTCACTACCCGATCCCTTTAATATCCCACCCAGTCTAATCCCACTCACCCCCCTCACTCCCCGCTCCCTTTAATATCCCACCCAGTCTAATCCCACCCTCCCCCCTCACTCCCCGCTCCCTTTAATATCCCACCCAGTCTAATCCCACCCTCCCCCCTCACTCCCCGCTCCCTTTAATATCCCACCCAATCTAACCCCACTCTCCCCCCTCACTCCCCGATTCCTTTCATCTCCCACCCAGTCTAATCCCACTCTCCCCCCTCACTCCCCTCTCCCTTTAATATCCCACCCAGTCTAATCCCACTCTCCCCCCTCACTCCCCGATTCCTTTCATCTCCCACCCAGTCTAATCCCACTCTCCCCCCTCACTCCCCTCTCCCTTTAATATCCCACCCAGTTTAATCCCACTCTCCCCCCTCACTCCACACTCCCTTTAATATCCCACACAGTCTAATCCCACTCTCCCCCCTCACTCCCCGCTCCCTTTAATATCCCACCCAGTTTAATCCCACACTCCCCCCTCACTCCCCACTCCCTTTAATATCCCACCCAGTCTAATCCCACTCTCCCCCTCACTCCCCACTCCCTTTAATATCCCACCCAGTCTAATCCCACACTCCCCCCTCACACCCCGATCCCTTTAATATCCCACCCAGTCTAATCCCACTCTTCCCCCCTCACATCCCGCTCCCTCTAATATCCCACCCAGTCTAATCCCACTCTCCCCCCTCACTCCTCGCTGCCTTTAATATCCCACTTAATCTAATCCCACTCTCCCCCTCACTCCGCGCACCCTTTAATATCCCACCCAGTCTAATCCCACTCTCCCCCCTCACTCCCCGATCCCTTTAATATCCCACCCAGTCTAACCCCACTCTCCTCCCTCACTCCCCGCTCCCTTTAATATCCCACCCAGTCTAATCCCACTCTCCCCCCTCACTCCCCACTCCCTTTAATATCCCACCCAGTCTAATCCCACTCTCCCCCCTCACTCCCCACTCCGTTTAATATCCCACCCAGTCTAATCCCACTCTCCCCACTCACTCCCCACTCCCTTTAATATCCCACCCAGTCTAATCCCACTCTCCCCACTCACTCCCCACTCCCTTTAATATCCCACCCAGTCTAATCCCACTCTCCCCACTCACTCCCCACTCCCTTTAATATCCCACCCAGTCTAATCCCACTCTCCCCACTCACTCCCCACTCCCTTTAATATCCCACCCAGTCTAATCCCACTCTCCCCCCTCACTCCCCACTCCCTTTAATATCCCACCCAGTCTAATCCCACTCTCCCCCCTCACTCCCCACTCCCTTTAATATCCCACCCAGTCTAATCCCACACTCCCCACTCACTCCCCACTCCCTTTAATATCCCACCCAGTCTAATCCCACTCTCCCCCCTCACTCCCCGATCCCTTTAATATCCCACCCAGTCTAATCCCACTCCCTGCTCCCTTTAATATCCCACCCAGTCTAATCCCACTCCCCCCTCACTCCCCGCTCCCTTTAATATCCCACCCAGTCTAATCCCACTCCCTGCTCCCTTTAATATCCCACCCAGTCTAATCCCACTCTCCGCCCTCACTCCCCACTCCCTTTAATATCCCACCCAGTCTAATCCCACTCCCCCCTCACTCCCCGATCCCTTTAATATCCCACCCAGTCTAATCCAACTCTCCCCCCTCACTCCCCGCTCCCTTTAATATCCCACCCAGTCTAATCCCACTCTCCCCCCTCGCTCCCCGTTCCCTTTAATATCCCACCCAGTCTAATCCCACTCTCTCCCCCCCACTCCCTTTAATATCCCACCCAGTCTAATCCCACTCTCCCCCCTCACTCCACACTCCCTTTAATATCCCACCCAGTCTAATCCCACTCTCCCCCCTCGCTCCCCGTTCCCTTTAATATCCCACCCAGTCTAATCCTACTCTCCCCCCTCACTCCCCGATCCCTTTAATATCCCACCCAGTCTAATCCCACTCTCCCCCCTCACTCCCCGATCCCTTTAATATCCCACCCAGTCTAATCCCACTCTCCCCCCTCACTCCCCGATCCCTTTAATATCCCACCCAGTCTAATCCCACTCTCCTCCCTCACTCCCCGCTCCCTTTAATATCCCACCCAGTCCAATCCCACTCTCCCCCCTCACTCCCCACTCCCTTTAATATCCCACCCAGTCTAATCCCAGTCTCCCTACCCTCACTCCCCGATCCCTTTAATATCCCACCCACTCTAATCCCACTCTCCTCCCTCACTCCCCGCTCCCTTTAATATCCCACCCAGTCTAATCCCACTCCCCCCTCACTCCCCGATCCCTTTAATATCCCACCCAGTCTAATCCCACTCTCCCCCCTCACTCCATGCTCCCTTTAATATCCCACCCAGTCTAATCCCACTCTCCCCCCTCGCTCCCCGTTCCCTTTAATATCCCACCCAGTCTAATCCCACTCTCTCCCCCCCACTCGCTTTAATATCCCACCCAGTCTAATCCCACTCTCCCCCCTCACTCCATACTCCCTTTAATATCCCACCCAGTCTAATCCCACTCTCCCCCCTCGCTCCCCGTTCCCTTTAATATCCCACCCAGTCTAATCCCACTCTCCCCCCTCACTCCCCGATCCCTTTAATATCCCACCCAGTCTAATCCCACTCTCCCCCCTCACTCCCCGCTCCCTTTAATATCCCACCCAGTCTAATCCCACTCTTCCCCCCTCACTCCCCACTCCCTTTAATATCCCACCCAGTCTAATCCCACTCTCCCCCCTCACTCCTCACTCCCTTCAATATCCCACCCAGTCTAATCCCACTCTCCCCCTCACTCCCCGCTCCCTTTAATATCCCACCCAGTCTAATCCCACTCTCCCCCCTCACTCCCCGATCCCTTTAATATCCCACCCAGTCTAATCCCACTCTCCCCCCTCACTCCCCGATCCCTTTAATATCCCACCCAGTCTAATCCCACTCTCCCCCCTCACTCCCTTTAATATCCCACCCAGTTTAATCCCACTCTCCCCCCCCCAAATCCCCACTCCCTTTAATATCCCACCCAGTCTAATCCCACTCTCCCCCTCACTCCCCGCTCCCTTTAATATCCCACCCAGTCTAATCCCACTCTCCCCCCTCACTCCCCGATCCCTTTAATATCCCACCCAGTCTAATCCCACTCTCCCCCCTCACTCCCCGATCCCTTTAATATCCCACCCAGTCTAATCCCCCTCTCCCCCCTCACTCCCTTTAATATCCCACCCAGTCTAATCCCACTCTCCCCCCCCCAAATCCCCACTCCCTTTAATATCCCACCCAGTCTAATCCCACTCTCCCCCCTCACTCCCCGATCCCTTTAATATCCCACCCAGTCTAATCCCACTCTCCCCCCTCACTCCCCGCTCCCATTAATATCCCACCCAGTCTAATCCCACTCTCCCCCCCCAAATCCCCACTCCCTTTAATATCCCACCCAGTCTAATCCCACTCTCCCCCCTCACTCCCCGCTCCCATTAATATCCCACCCAGTCTAATCCCACTCTCCCCCCCAAATCCCCACACCCTTTAATATCCCACCCAGTCTAATCCCACTCTCCCCCCTCACTCCCCGCTCCCTTTAATATCCCACCCAGTCTAATCCCACTCTACTCCCTCACTCCCCGCTCCCTTTAATATCCCACCCAGTCTAATCCCACTCTCCCCCCTCACTCCCCGCTCCCATTAATATCCCACCCAGTCTAATCCCACTCTCCCCCCTCACTCCCTTTAATATCCCACCCAGTCTAATCCCACTCTCCCCCCCACTCCCTTTAATATCCCACCCAGTCTAATCCCACTCTCCCCCCCACTCCCTTTAATATCCCACCCAGTCTATTCCCACTCTCTCCCCTCACTCCCCACTCCCTTTAATATCCCACCCAGTCTAATCCCACTCTTCCCCCCTCATCCCCCACTCCCTTTAATATCCCACCCAGTCTAATCCCACTCTCCCCCCTCACTCCTCACTCCCTTTAATATCACACCCAGTCTAATCCCACTCTCCCCCTCACTCCCCACTCCCTTTAATATCCCAACCAGTCTAATCCCACTCTCCCCCCTCACTCCCCGATCCCTTTAATATCCCACCCAGTCTAATCCCACTCTCCCCCCTCACTCCCCGCTCCCATTAATATCCCACCCAGTCTAATCCCACTCTACCCCCCCAAATCCCCACTCCCTTTAATATCCCACCCAGTCTAATCCCACTCTCTCCCTCACTCCCCGATCCCTTTAATATCCCACCCAGTCTAATCCCACTCTACCCCCCCAAATCCCCACTCCCTTTAATATCCCACCCAGTCTAATCCCACTCCCCCCTCACTCCCCGCTCCCTTTAATATCCCACCCAGTCTAATCCCACTCTCCCCCCTCACTCCCTTTAATATCCCACCCAGTCTAATCCCACTCTCCCCCCTCAAATCCCCACACCCTTTAATATCCCACCCAGTCTAATCCCACTCTCCCCCCTCACTCCCCGCTCCCTTTAATATCCCACCCAGTCTAATCCCACTCTCCCCCCTCACTCCCTTTAATATCCCACCCAGTCTAATCCCACTCCCCCCTCACTCCCCGATCCCTTTAATATCCCACCCAGTCTAATCCCACACCCCCTCACTCCCCGCTCCCTTTAATATCCCACCCAGTCTAATCCCACACCCCCTCACTCCCCGCTCCCTTTAATATCCCACCGAGTCTAATCTCACTCTCCCCCCTCGCTCCCCGTTCCCTTTAATATCCCACCCAGTCTAATCCCACTCTCTCCCCCCACTCCCTTTAATATCCCACCCAGTCTAATCCCACTCTCCCCCCTCACTCCACACTCCCTTTAATATCCCACCCAGTCTAATCCCACTCTCCCCCCTCGCTCCCCGTTCCCTTTAATATCCCACCCAGTCTAATCCCACTCTCCCCCCTCACTCCCCGATCCCTTTAATATCCCACCCAGTCTAATCCCACTCTCCCCCCTCACTCCCCGATCCCTTTAATATCCCACCCAGTCTAATCCCACTCTTCCCCCCTCACTCCCCGCTCCCTTTAATATCCCACCCAGTCTAATCCCACTCTCCCCCCTCACTCCCCGCTCCCTTTAATATCCCACCCAGTCTAATCCCACTCTCCCCCCTCACTCCCCGCTCCCTTTAATATCCCACCCAGTCTAATCCCACTCTCCCCCCTCACTCCCCGCTCCCTTTAATATCCCACCCAGTCTAATCCCACTCTCCCCCCTCACTCCCTTTAATATCCCACCCAGTCTAATCCCACTCTCCCCCCTCACTCCCCACTCCCTTTAATATCCCACCCAGTCTAATCCCACTCTCCCCCCTCACTCCCCACTCCCTTTAATATCCCACCCAGTCTAATCCCACTCTCCCCACTCACTCCCCACTCCCTTTAATATCCCACCCAGTCTAATCCCACTCTTCCCCCCTCACTCCCCGCTCCCTTTAATATCCCACCCAGTCTAATCCCACTCTCCCCCCTCACTCCCCGATCCCTTTAATATCCCACCCAGTCTAACCCCACTCTCCTCCCTCACTCACCGCTCCCTTTAATATCCCACCCAGTCTAATCCCACTCTCCCCCCTCTCTCCCCACTCCCTTTAATATCCCACCCAGTCTAATCCCACTCTCCCCCCTCACTCCCCACTCCCTTTAATATCCCACCCAGTCTAATCCCACTCTCCCCACTCACTCCCCACTCCCTTTAATATCCCACCCAGTCTAATCCCACTCTCCCCCCTCACTCCCCGATCCCTTTAATATCCCACCCAGTCTAACCCCACTCTCCTCCCTCACTCCCCGATCCCTTTAATATCCCACCCAGTCTAATCCCACTCTCCCCCCTCACTCCCAGCTCCCTTTAATATCCCACCCAGTCTAATCCCACTCTTCCCCCTCACTCCCCGATCCCTTTAATATCCCACCCAGTCTAATCCCACTCTCCCCCCTCACTCCCCGCTCCCTTTAATATCCCACCCAGTCTAATCCCTCTCCCTGCTCCCTTTAATATCCCACCCAGTCTAATCCCACTCTCCGCCCTCACTCCCCACTCCCTTTAATATCCCACCCAGTCTAATCCCACTCCCCCCTCACTCCCCGATCCCTTTAATATCCCACCCAGTCTAATCCAACTCTCCCCCCTCACTCCCCGCTCCCTTTAATATCCCACCCAGTCTAATCCCACTCTCTCCCCCCCACTCCCTTTAATATCCCACCCAGTCTAATCCCACTCTCCCCCCTCACTCCACACTCCCTTTAATATCCCACCCAGTCTAATCCCACTCTCCCCCCTCGCTCCCCGTTCCCTTTAATATCCCACCCAGTCTAATCCTACTCTCCCCCCTCACTCCCGATCCCTTTAATATCCCACCCAGTCTAATCCCACTCTCCCCCCTCACTCCCCGCTCCCTTTAATATCCCACCCAGTCTAATCCCACTCTTCCCCCCTCACTCCCCACTCCCTTTAATATCCCACCCAGTCTAATCCCACTCTCCCCCCTCACTCCTCACTCCCTTTAATATCACACCCAGTCTAATCCCACTCTCCCCCTCACTCCCCGCTCCCTTTAATATCCCACCCAGTCTAATCCCACTCTCCCCCCTCACTCCCCACACCCTTTAATATCCCACCCAGTCTAATCCCACTCTCCCCGTCACTCCCCACTCCCTTTAATATCCCACCCAGTCTAATCCCATTCTCCCCCCTCACTCCCCACTCCCTTTAATATCCCACCCAGTCTAATCCCACTCCCCCCTCACTCCCCGATCCCTTTAATATCCCACCCAGTCTAATCCCACTCTCCCCCGTCACACCCCGATCCCTTTAATATCCCACCCAGTCTAATCCCACTCTCCCCCCTCATTCCCCACTCCCTTTAATATCCCACCCAGTCTAATCCAACTCTCCCCCCTCACTCCCCGCTCCCTTTAATATCCCACCCAGTCTAATCCCACTCTCCCCCCTCGCTCCCCGTTCCCTTTAATATCCCACCCAGTCTAATCCCACTCTCTCCCCCCCACTCCCATTAATATCCCACCCAGTCTAATCCCACTCTCCCCCCTCGCTCCCCGTTCCCTTTAATATCCCACCCAGTCTAATCCCACTCTCCCCCCTCACTCCCCGATCCCTTTAATATCCCACCCAGTCTAATCCCACTCTTCCCCCCTCACTCCCCGCTCCCTTTAATATCCCACCCAGTCTAATCCCACTCTTCCCCCCTCACTCCCCACTCCCTTTAATATCCCATCCAGTCTAATCCCACTCTCCCCCTCACTCCCCTCTCCCTTTAATATCCCACCCAGTCTAATCCCACTCTCCCCCCCTCACTCCCCGCTCCCTTTAATATCCCACCCAGTCTAATCCCACTCTCCCCCCTCACTCCCCACTCCCTTTAATATCCCACCCAGTCTAATCCCACTCTCCCCCCACACTCCCCACTCCCTTTAATATCCCACCCAGTCTAATCCCACTCTCCCTCTCACTCCCCTCTCCCTTTAATATCCCACCCAGTCTAATCCCATTCTCCCCCCTCACTCCCCGCTCCCTTTAATATCCCACCCAGTCTAATCCCACTCTCACCACTCACTCCCCACTCCCTTTAATATCCCACCCAGTCTAATCCCACTCTCCCCCTCACTCCCCTCTCCCTTTAATATCCCACCCAGTCTAATCCCACTCTCCCCCCCTCACTCCCCGCTCCCTTTAATATCCCACCCAGTCTAATCCCACTCTCCCCCCTCACTCCCCACTCCCTTTAATATCCCCACCCAGTCTAATCCCACTCTCCCCCCACACTCCCCCACTCCCTTTAATATCCCACCCAGTCTAATCCCACTCTCCCTCTCACTCCCCTCTCCCTTTAATATCCCACCCAGTCTAATCCCATTCTCCCCCCTCACTCCCCGCTCCCTTTAATATCCCACCCAGTCTAATCCCACTCTCCCCCTCACTCCCCACTCCCTTTAATATCCCACCCAGTCTAATCCCACTCTCCCCCCTCACTCCCCACTCACTTTAATATCCCACCCAGTCTAATCCCACTCTCCCCCCACACTCCCCACTCCCTTTAATATCCCACCCAGTCTAATCCCACTCTCCCTCTCACTCCCCACTCCCTTTAATATCCCACCCAGTCTAATCACATTCTCCCCCCTCACACCCCGATCCCTTTAATATCCCACCCAGTCTAACCCCACTCTCCTCCCTCACTCCCCGCCCCCTTTAATATCCCACCCAGTCTAATCCCACTCTCCCCCCTCACTCCCCGCTCCCTTTAATATCCCACCCAGTCTAATCCCACTCTCCCCACTCACTCCCCACTCCCTTTAATATCCCACCCAGTCTAATCCCACTCTCCCCCCTCACTCCCCACTCCCTTTAATATCCCACCCAGTCTAATCCCACTCTCCCCCCTCACTCCCCACTCCCTTTAATATCCCACCCAGTCTAATCCCACTCTCCCCCCTCACTCCTCACTCCCTTTAATATCCCATCCAGTCTAACCCCACTCTCCTCCCTCACTCCCCGATCCCTTTAATATCCCACCCAGTCTAATCCCACTCTCCCCCCTCGCTCCCCGTTCCCTTTAATATCCCACCCAGTCTAATCCCACTCTCTCCCCCCCACTCCCATTAATATCCCACCCAGTCTAATCCCACTCTCCCCCCTCGCTCCCCGTTCCCTTTAATATCCCACCCAGTCTAATCCCACTCTCCCCCCTCACTCCCCGATCCCTTTAATATCCCACCCAGTCTAATCCCACTCTTCCCCCTCACTCCCCGCTCCCTTTAATATCCCACCCAGTCTAATCCCACTCTTCCCCCCTCACTCCCCACTCCCTTTAATATCCCATCCAGTCTAATCCCACTCTCCCCCTCACTCCCCTCTCCCTTTAATATCCCACCCAGTCTAATCCCACTCTCCCCCCTCACTTCCCGCTCCCTTTAATATCCCACCCAGTCTAATCCCACTCTCCCCCCTCACTCCCCACTCCCTTTAATATCCCACCCAGTCTAATCCCACTCTCCCCCCACACTCCCCACTCCCTTTAATATCCCACCCAGTCTAATCCCACTCTCCCTCTCACTCCCCTCTCCCTTTAATATCCCACCCAGTCTAATCCCATTCTCCCCCCTCACTCCCCGCTCCCTTTAATATCCCACCCAGTCTAATCCCACTCTCCCCCTCACTCCCCACTCCCTTTAATATCCCACCCAGTCTAATCCCACTCTCCCCCCTCACTCCCCTCTCCCTTTAATATCCCACCCAGTCTAATCCCACTCTCCCCCTCACACCCCACTCCCTTTAATATCCCACCCAGTCTAATCCCACTCTCCCCTCTCACTCCCCACTCCCTTTAATATCCCACCCAGTCTAATCCCACTCTCCCCTCACTCCCCACTCCCTTTAATATCCCACCCAGTCTAATCCCACTCTCCCCACTCACTCCCCACTCCCTTTAATATCCCACCCAGTCTAATCCCACTCCCCCTCACTCCTCACTCCCTTTAATATCCCACCCAGTCTAATCCCACACTCCCCCCTCACTCCACACTCCCTTTAATATCCCACCCAGTCTAATCCCACTCTCCCCTCACTCCTCACTCCCATTAATATCCCACCCAGTCTAATCCCACACTCCCCCCTCACTCCACACTCCCTTTAATATCCCACCCAGTCTAATCCCACTCTCCCCTCACTCCCCACTCCCTTTAATATCCCACCCAGTCTAATCCCACCCTCCCCCCTAACACTGATCCCTTTAATGTCCCACCCAGTCTAATCCCACTCTCCCCCCTCACTCCCCGCTCCCTTTAATAATCCACCCAGTCTAATCCCTCACTCCCCGATCCCTTTAATATCCCACCCAGTCTAATCCCTCACTCCCCGATCCCATTAATATCCCACCCAGTCTAATCCCACTCTCCCCCCTCACTCCCCGATCCCTTTAATATCCCACCCAGTCTAATCCCACTCTCCCCCCTCACTCCCCGCTCCCTTTAATATCCCACCCAGTCTAATCCCACTCTCCCCCCTCACTCCCCGATCCCTTTAATATCCCACCCAGTCTAATCCCACTCTCCCCCCTCACTCCCCGCTCCCTTTAATATCCCACCCAGTCTAATCCCACTCTCCCCACACTCCCCACACCCTTTAATATCCCACCCAGTCTAATCCCACTCTCCCCCCTCACTCCCCGCTCCCTTTAATATCCCACCCAGTCTAATCCCACTCTCTCCCCCCTCACTCCCCGATCCCTTTAATATCCCACCCAGTCTAATCCCACTCTCCCCCCTAACTCCCCTCTCCCTTTAATATCCCACCCGGTCTAATCCCACTCTCTTCCCCCCCCACTCCCTCACTCCCTTTAATATCCCACCCAGTCTAATCCCACTCTCTCCCGTCACTCCCCGATTCCTTAAATATCCCACCCAGTTTAATCCCACTCTCCCCCCTCACTCCACACTCCCTTTAATATCCCACCCAGTCTAATCCCACTCTCCCCCCTCACTCCCCGCTCCCTTTAATATCCCACCCAGTCTAATCACACTCTCCCCCTCACTCCCCACTCCCTTTAATATCCCACCCAGTCTAATCCCACTCTCAGACCCCTCACTCCCCGCTCCCTTTAATATCCCACCCAGTCTAATCCCACTCTCCCCCCTCACTCCCCGCTCCCTTTAATATCCCGCCCAGTCTAATCCCACTCTCCCCCCTCACTCCCCACTCC